>NC_143049.1:5623333-5804166 GCF_057628025.1 Oncorhynchus mykiss
GGGAGAGGGAGAAACAATGAGAGAAGGGATGGGGGAGAGGGGGATAGGGAGAGAGGATGAGAGAAGGGATGGGGAGAGGGGGAGAGGATGAGAGAAGGGATGGGGAGAAGGGGAGAGGTAGAGAGGATGAGAGAAGGGATGGGGAGAGGGGGAGAGGGAGAGACAATGAGAGAAGGGATGGGGGAGAGGGGGATAGGGAGAGAGGATGAGAGAAGGGATGGGGAGAGGGGGAGAGGGAGAGACAATGAGAGAAGGGATGGGGGAGAGGGGGATAGGGAGAGAGGATGTTAGAAGGGATGGGGGAGAGGGGGATAGGGAGAGAGGATGAGAGAAGGGATGGGGAGAGAAGGAGAAGGGAAGAGAGGATGAGAGAAGGGAGGGGGAGAGGGTGAGAGAAGGGATGGGGAGAGAAGGAGAAGGGAAGAGAGGATGAGAGAAGGGTGAGGAGAGGGGGAGAGGATTAGAGAAGGGATGGGGAGAGGGAGAGAGGATGAGAGAAGGGATGGAGAGAGGGGGAGAGGATGAGAGAAGGGATGGGAGAAGGGGAGAGGGAGAGAGGATGAGAGAAGGGATGGGGATAGGGGGAGAGGATGAGAGAAGGGATGGGGAGAGAAGGAGAAGGGAAGAGAGGATGAGAGAAGGGATGGGGAGAGGGGGAGAGGATGAGAGAAGGGATGGGGAGAGGGGGAGAGGATGAGAGAAGGGATGGGGAGAGAAGGAGAGGATGAGAGAAGGGATTGGGAGAGGAGAAGGGAAGAGATGATGAGAGAAGGGATGGGGAGAGGGGGAGAGGGAGAGAGGATGAGAGAAGGGATGGGGAGAGGGGGAGAGGGAGAGAGGATTAGAGAAGGGATGGGGAGAGGGGGAGAGGGGGAGAGGATGAGAGAAAGGATGGGGGAGAGGGGGAGAGGGAGAGAGAATGAGAGAAGGGATGGGGAGAGAATGAGAAGGGAAGAGAGGATGAGAGAAGGGATGGGGAGAGGGGGAGAGGGAGAGAGGATGAGAGAAGGGATGGGGGAGAGGGAGAGAGGATGAGAGAAGGGATGGGGGAGAGGGAGAGAGGATGAGAGAAGGCATGGGGGAGAGGGGGAAAGGGAGAGAGAAGGGATGGGGAGAGGGGGAGAGGATGAGACAAGGGATGGGAGAGGGGTAGAGGGAGAGAGGATGAGAGAAGGTATGGGGAGAGGGGGAGAAGTTAAGAGAGGGTGAGAGAAGGGATGGGGAGAGGGGGAGAGGATGAGAGAAGGGATGGGGAGAAGGGGAGAGGTAGAGACAATGGGAGAAGGGATGGGGAGAGAAGGAGAAGGGAGGAGAGGATGAGATAAGGGAGGGGGAGAGGATGAGAGAAGGGATGGGGAGAGGGGGAGAGGGGGAGAGGGGGAGAGGATAAGAGAAGGGATGGGGGAGAGGGGGAGAGGGAGAAAGGATGAGAGAAGGGATGGGGAGAGAATGAGAAGGGAAGAGAGGATGAGAGAAGGGATGGGGAGAGGGGGAGAGGATGAGAGAGGATGAGAGAAGGGATGGGGAGAGGGGGAGAGGATGAGAGAAGGGATGGGGAGAGGGGGAGAGGGGGAGAGGGAGAGAGGATGAGAGAAGGGATGGGGAGAGGGGGAAAGGGAGAGAGAAGGGATGGGGAGAGGGGGAGAAGGGAAGAGGGTGAAAGAAGGGATGGGGAGAGGGGGAGAAGGGAAGAGAGGATGAGAGAAGGGATGGGGAGAGGGGGAGAGGATGAGAGAAGGGATGGGGAGAGGGGGAGAGGATGAGAGAAGGGATGGGGAGAGGGGGAGAGGGAGAGAGGATGAGAGAAGTGATGGGGAGAGGGGGAAAGGGAGAGAGAAGGGATGGGGAGAGAAGGAGAAGGGAAGAGAGGGTGAGAGAAGGGATGGGGAGAGGGGGAGAAGGGAAGAGAGGATGAGAGAAGGGATGGGGAGAAGGGGAGAGGTAGAGAGAATGGGAGAAGGGATGGGGAGAAGGGGAGAGGTAGAGAGGATGAGAGAAGGGATGGGGAGAGGGGGAGAAGGGAAGAGAGGATGAGAGAAGGGATGGGGAGAGGGGGAGAGGATGAGAGAAGGGATGGGGAGAAGGGGAGAGGTAGAGAGGATGAGAGAAGGAATGGGGAGAGGGGGAGAGAATGAGAGAAGGGATGGGGAGAAGGGATGAGAGGATGAGAGAAGGGATGGGGAGAGGGGGAGAGGATGAGAGAAGGGATGGGGAGAGGGAGAGAGGATGAGAGAAGGGATGGGAGAGAAGGAGAAGGGAAGAGAGGATGAGAGAAGGGATGGGGTAGAGGGGGAGAAGGGAAGAGAGGATGAGAGAAGGGATGGGGAGAGGGGGAGAGGATGAGAGAAGGGATGGGGAGAAGGGGAGAGGTAGCGAGGACGAGAGAAGGGATGGGGAGAGGGGGAGAGAATGAGAGAAGGGATGGGGAGAAGGGATGAGAGGATGAGAGAAGGGATGGGGAGAGGATGAGAGAAGGGATGGGGAGAGGGAGAGAGGATGAGAGAAGGGATGGGAGAGAAGGAGAAGGAAAGAGAGGATGAGAGAAGGGATGGGGTAGAGGAGGGTATGTGATGTTTTTGGAAGGGCGGCAGGGTTCCAGGCAGGTCAACCGTGATACAGTCAGTATTGACGTTCATCCATGTCGAGGACGTCTGGAGACAACATGGAAACTGGCCACTAGGGGCAACAGTGATGTTACCTTCAAGGAGGTTTGGGTTTTGCTGTGGAAATGTGGACGGGGATGGCGAATGGGGGCATCTGCCTCCAGTTCAAAAGGGTGTATGTTTGAATCCAGCGATACATATTTATTTTTGTTTTGAGCCCAAAAAGTAACCCTTACCGTAACCTTTCAGAGTGTGAAAGAAGGGATGGGGAGAGGGGGAGAAGGGAAGAGAGGATGAGAGAAGGGATGGGGAGAGGGGGAGAGGATGAGAGAAGGGATGGGGAGAGGGGGAGAGGATGAGAGAAGGGATGGGGAGAGGGGGAGAGGATGAGAGAAGGGATGGGGAGAGGGGGAGAGGGAGAGAGGATGAGAGAAGTGATGGGGAGAGGGGGAAAGGGAGCGAGAAGGGATGGGGAGAGAAGGAGAAGGGAAGAGAGGGTGAGAGAAGGGATGGGGAGAGGGGGAGAAGGGAAGAGAGGATGAGAGAAGGGATGGGGAGAAGGGGAGAGGTAGAGAGAATGGGAGAAGGGATGGGGAGAAGGGGAGAGGTAGAGAGGATGAGAGAAGGGATGGGGAGAGGGGGAGAAGGGAAGAGAGGATGAGAGAAGGGATGGGGAGAGGGGGAGAGGATGAGAGAAGGGATGGGGAGAGGGGGAGAGGATGGGAGAAGGGATGGGGAGAAGGGGAGAGGTAGAGAGGATGAGAGAAGGAATGGGGAGAGGGGGAGAGAATGAGAGAAGGGATGGGGAGAAGGGATGAGAGGATGAGAGAAGGGATGGGGAGAGGGGGAGAGGATGAGAGAAGGGATGGGGAGAGGGAGAGAGGATGAGAGAAGGGATGGGAGAGAAGGAGAAGGGAAGAGAGGATGAGAGAAGGGATGGGGTAGAGGGGGAGAAGGGAAGAGAGGATGAGAGAAGGGATGGGGAGAGGGGGAGAGGATGAGAGAAGGGATGGGGAGAAGGGGAGAGGTAGAGAGGACGAGAGAAGGGATGGGGAGAGGGGGAGAGAATGAGAGAAGGGATGGGGAGAAGGGATGAGAGGATGAGAGAAGGGATGGGGAGAGGATGAGAGAAGGGATGGGGAGAGGGAGAGAGGATGAGAGAAGGGATGGGAGAGAAGGAGAATGAAAGAGAGGATGAGAGAAGGGATGGGGTAGAGGAGGGTATGTGATGTTTTTGGAAGGGGGGCAGGGTTCCAGGCAGGTCAACCGTGATACAGTCAGTATTGACGTTCATCCATGTCGAGGACGTCTGGAGACAACATGGAAACTGGCCACTAGGGGCAACAGTGATGTTACCTTCAAGGAGGTTTGGGTTTTGCTGTGGAAATGTGGACGGGGATGGCGAATGGGGGCATCTGCCTCCAGTTCAAAAGGGTGTATGTTTGAATCCAGCGATACATATTTATTTTTGTTTTGAGACCAAAAAGTAACCCTTACCGTAACCTTTCAGAGTCTAACCTTAAGAATTCTGAGTTGATGCCTAAACTGACAAATTCTGAGTTAATGCCTAAACTTAGCCTTAATCACTTTGAAGTTTGGACAGCAACATTTGAAAAACATGAATGAATGTATAATTCTGATGTGAGAATGTGTAAGGGGTTCATTTGACATTTTAGCAGACACACAATAGTGAGTGCATACATTCTCATATTTGTTTATACTGGTCCCCCATTGGAATTGAACCCACAGCCCTAGTGTGGGAAATGCCATGCTCTACCAACTGAGCCACATACATGCACCCAACTGCAGCTACACAGACATACCAACAGACACACACAGGCACAGACATACAGTAGACATGGGTACAAACCAACATGTGATTCTGATTGGCAACATTTGCTGCCCACAACAGAAGCCAGGTGGTGGACCACTCTGTGTGTACTTGTGTGTGTAAGGAGAGAAGGACAAAATGAGGGAGGGAGTAGAAGAGATGAGAGAGGAAGTGAAGGATAGAGAAACAGATGTACAGATGACAGAGGTGTAGAGACATTCTGTATGTTTGTGTGGAGGGTACCTCATACCCACTGCAAAATATATATATATTTTTTATTTCACCTTTTTTTAACCAGACTAGTTGAGAACAATTCTCATTTACAACTGCAACCTGGCCAATATAAAGCAAAGCAGTTCGACACATACAACAACACAGTTACACATGGTATAAACAAACATACAATCAATAACACAATAGAAAAGTCTATATACAGTGTGTGCAAATGAGGTAGGATAAGGGAGGTAAGGCAGTACATAGGCAAAATAATTACAATATAGCAAATAAACACTGGAGTGATAGATGTGCAGAAGATGAGTGTGCAAGTAGAGATACTGGGGTGCAAAGGAGCAAAATAAATAAAAGTATGGGGGTGAGGTAGTTGGATGAGCTATTTACAGATGTGCTATGTACAGGTGCAGTGATCTGTGAGCTGCTCTGATAGCTGGAGCTTAAAGCTAGTGAGGGAGATATGAGTCTCCAACTTCAGTGATTTTTGCAGTTCATTCCAGTCATTGGCAGCAGAGACCTGGAAGGAAAGGCGGCCAAAGGAGGAATTGGCTTTGGGTTGACCAGTGAAATATACCTGCTGGAGCGCGTGCCACGGGTGGGTGTTGCTATGGTGACCAGTGAACTGAGATAAGACGGGGCTTTATCTAGCAAAGACTTGTAGATGACCTGGAGCCAGTGGGTTTGGCGACGAGTATGAAGTGAGGGCCATCCAACGAGAGCATACAGGTCGCAGTGGTGAGTAGTATATGGGGCTTTGGTGACAAAACGGATGGCACTCTGATAGACTGCATCCAGTTTTCTGAGTAGAGTGTTGGAGGCTATTTTGTAAATGACATCTCTGAAGTCGAGGATCGGTAGGATAGTCAGTTTTACGAGGGTATGTTTGGCAGCATGAGTGAAGGATGCTTTGTTGAAAAAAAGGAAGCCGATTCTAGATTTAATTTTGGATTGGAGATGCTTAATGTGAGTCTGGAAGGAGAGTTTACCCTAACCAGACACCTAGGTATTTGTAGTTGTCCACATATTCTAAGTCGGAACTGTCCAGAGTACTGATGCTGGATGGGCGGGCAGGTGTGGGCAGCTATCGGTTGAATAGCATTTATTTAGTATAACTTGCATTTAAGAGCAGTTGGAGGCCACGTAAAGAGAGTTGTATGGCATTGAAGCTCGTCTGGAGGTTGGTTAACACAGTGTCCAAAGAAGGGCAAGAAGAATACAGAATGGTGTCGTCTGCGTAGAGGCGGATCAGAGAATCACCAGCGGCAAGAGTGACATCATTGATGTATACAGAGAAAAGTGTCGGCCCGACGATTGAAACCTGTGGCACCCTTATAGAGACCGCCAGAGGTCCGGGCAACAGGCCCTCCGATTTGACACAATAAACTCTATCTGAGAAGTAGTTGGTGAACCAGGCGAGGCAGTCATTTGAGAAACCAAGGCTGCTGAGTCTGCCGATAAGAATGTGGTGATTGACAGAGTCGAAAGCCTTGGCCAGGTTGATGAATACAGCTGCGCAGAATTGTCTCTTATCGATGGCAGTTATGATATCGTTTAGGACCTTGAGCGTGGCTGAGGTGCACCCATGACCAGCTCTGAAACCAGATTGCATAGTGGAGAAGGTACGGTGGGATTCGAAATGGTCGGTGATCTGTTTGTTAACTTGGCTTTCGAAGACCTTAGAAAGGCAGGGTAGGATGGATATAAGTCTGCAGCAGTTTGGGTCTAGAGTTTCTCCCCCTTTGAAGTGGGGGATGACTGCGGCAGCTTTCCAATCTTTGGGGATCTCAGACGATATGAAAGAGAGGTTGAACAGGCTGGTAACAGGGGTTGCGACAATGGCTGCGGATAGTTTCAGAAATAGAGGGTCCAGATTGTCAAGCCCAGCTGATTTGTATGGGTCCAGGTTTTGCAGCTCTTTCAGAACATCTGCTATCTGGATTTGAGTAAAGGAGAAGCTGGGGAGGCTTGGCCGAGTAGCTGCGGTTGGGGGCGGAGCTGTTGGCCGAGGTTGGAGTAGCCAGGAGGAAGGCATGGCCAGTCGTTGAGAAATGCTTGTTGAAGTTTTCGATTATCATGGATTTATCGGTGGTGACCGTGTTACCTAGCCTCAGTGCAGTGGGCAGCTGGGAGGAGGTGCTCTGGTTCTCCATGGACTTTAGTGTCCCAGAACTTTTTGGAGTTAGAGCTACAGGATGCAAATTTCTGCTTGAAACAGCTGGCCTTTGCTTTCCTGACTGACTGCGTGTATTGGTTCCTGACTTCCCTGAAAAGTTGCATATCGTGGGGACTATTCGATGCTATTGCAGTCCGCCACAGGATGTTTTTGTGCTGGTCGAGGGCAGTCAGGTCTGGAGTGAACCAAGGGCTATATCTGTTCTTAGTTCTGCATTTTTTGAACGAAGCATGCTTATCTAAGATGATGAAGAAGTTACTTTTAAAGGATGACCAGGCATCCTCAACTGACGGGATGAGGTCAATATCCTTCCAGGATACCCGGGCCAGGTCGATTAGGAAGGCCTGCTCGCAGAAGTGTTTTAGGTAGCGTTTGACAGTGATGAGGGATGGTCGTTTGACCGCGGACCCGTAGCGGATACAGGCAATGAGGCAGTGATCGCTGAGATCCTGATTGAAGACAGCTTTGTTTTTTCAGATTGCAATCTGAGTGTGCACATCAAGTTTGCGCTTTAGTCTGTTTAGGCTGTTTGGTTCATGAAATAGTATAAATACATTTTAATATCCAATCCTGTCTTATGAAATCTTAACTTACAAAATAACACATACTTAGACAATAGGACATTGTTGAAAATATATATATTTTTGTATATTGTAGACAATTCTGACGTGCTGTGATGTACAGTATGTATTGAAATGCAGGCAGTACTAATTAATTATTTGACATTCATCATTGTATCTTAATTGTGTGTAGGAAAAGGAGGGGGTGGGATGGTAGAGAATGCAAAAATATAGAAGCTAATTGAAATTAGGATTACATTGAAAATGACCCAAGGATTGTTTTATCCCAGCAATACAGTCTAATTTGCCCAGCAGCAGGGTTAAACTCTCAACCCAAGGCACTGGGTTAGGGGTTGAATTAACCCAATGCTGTGCTTGGCCAATATTGACCCAGAGCTGGGTTGTCGATATGACCCAAGTTGGGATATTTTTAATCCAGCATTTGATCAAATGTAACAATAATTCATAAAAAAAAATAATAATAATTAAGATGCCAAAATAAAATATTTTCAGTAATTGTTTTCAGTGTCCTAATTTTGATTTGGTTTGTGTTTTTTGATTGTTTCAGTGCATGCAATTCAACAAGATTTGGACGAAGGACTTCCACAGGGCCGCCATCTCCTATTTGGTAAATTTATTTTAAACTTACATTGGTTGAAAACTATTGCTCGGTTAACACTTGGCTCATGTGCATTATTCTGTAGTTGCCCTTTTAAACATCTTAAGATAAACATCCCGATCATGTTCACATTTCTCTCATGTAAATGTTGTAGCTACATAAAAATATTAAATAAACCACTTATTGGGGAAATATTCTGTCTATGCTCTTTTTCTTCATTTCCATGTTGAAGATTTTGTATTGGATTTAATTTAAGACAATGAAAACATGTTTAGTATATTTACTACATTTAGTATGTTTAGTTTTTTCTTTGAGAAGTAAGTAATATTTGATTTAGTTAATGTAGATACAACATTTCAATGTTGCTAACACACAGTAACTGACTTGATCTAATTTACATATTCATATTGAGTTTGCAATAAATTTCAAGCAAACAGAATGTTCGCCACAAGTTTACCTGAATTATTTGCCAGAAGTTCACTAATTTACCGCAACAGTTTGCCAAAAAACGAATTTACATGTGAAAATAGGAGCTTGACACAAATGTACCAAAGGTTTGCCACAACTGTTTGCCAGAAGACTGTTTTTTTCAGTAAGGGACATTTAGAAAGTAGCGTACCATACCCTGGTCCTACAAGTTCACGCTATCTAGGCCCCACAAGCTCACAGAACGGGACATTCTACACAATTCTGTGCGTCCAACTTTGTGGCAAAAATTTGGGGAAGGCCCTTTCCTATTTCAGCATGACAATGCCTCCCATGCACAAAGCGAGGTCCATACAGAAATAGTTTGTTGAGATTGGTGTGAAAGAACTTGACTGGCCTGCACAGAGCCCTTACCTCAACCCCATCGAACACCTTTGGGAGGAATTGGAATGCCGACTGTGAGCCAGACCTAATCGCCCAACATCAGTGCCGACCTCACTAAGGCTCTTGTGACTGAATGGAAGCAAGTCCCCACCGCAATGTTCTAACATCTAGTGTAATGCCTTCCTAGAAGAGTGGAGGCTGTTATAGCAGCAAAGGGGGGGACCAGCTCCCTATTAATGCCCATGATTTTGGAGTGAGATGTTCGACAAGCATGTATCCACATACTTTTTGACATGTAGTGTAGTCAGGCAGGACAGCAAGGTTTTTTTTGGCCAAAAATGAGAGCAGATACTCAAATAAGGATCTAAAAAATAGATGTCAAAATGTGTGGTAAGTAAACCATAGGCCCATAGGCGAGAAAGGAAATGCCCACTCACATAGGCGAGAATAGGCTAGCCAGGAGCTAGCCCAGAAGCTAATCCAGAAGCTAATCAGAAGCTAGTTAGCTTCTTTACTGGCAAATCGTTAGTATTCAGCTAACCACGGTTTGTGGTCATCGGCTATCCTTTGGCTCGAAAATCTATCGAAAATCTATTGCCAGTTTTGTACGGCGCAGCACGGCTCGGAACGGAACATACCGGACCAATTTTTCTCTCCATGTCCCTGGATTTCGACTGCTCTCTGGACATTTATGCCCGGATCTCACAGCTAGCTAGCTGCTATCCGTGTGACAATCGGCTTTCGTCGATTCCGGAGCAAGCATCGGTTGTTCCGGTGCTAGCCAGCTCCGTCAATCACTCCCGAGTTCCATCGTTCACTCCTGGGCTGCGGTCAACTATCCGGACCCGTTTTGCTGCCTACGCGGAGCCCCACCGGGCCTTCACAACTGGACTGCCGACGTTATCTACCTGAAGGAGATCCGGCTGGCTCCTCCGTCGCGACGTTACCTGAACGCCCATCTGCGGCCCGCTAACCGTTAGCTGTCTTACCGGCTGCTATCTGAATAGACAATCGGACAATTTATTTATTTTTATTATTATTATGTTTTCTTCTCGGGCCTCTATAACTATTTCTATTGTTCCTATTTTTGTTGTTGTTGTGTGATTTGGATTAATCCCCTCTACCACACGGAACCCCACTAATCTACTGACCGAACGCAAGAGGTGGCTAACAACAGACTCCATCCTATGCTAGCTTGCTACTGATGGCCTGGCTAGCTGTCTAAATCGCCGTGACCCTCAACCAACCTCTCCACTCACTGGACCCTTTTGATCACTCGACTAAGCATGCCTCTCCTTAATGTCAATATGTCTTGTCCATTGCTGTTCTGGTTAGTGTTTATTGGCTTATTTCACTGTAGAGCCTCTAGTCCTGCTCACTATACCTTATCCAACCTATTAGTTCCACCACCCACACATGCAATGACATCTCCTGGTTTCAATGATGTTTCTAGAGACAATATCTCTCTCTTCATCACTCAATACCTAGGTTTACCTCCACTGTATTCACATCCTACCTTACCTTTGTCTGTACATTATACCTTGATGCTATTTTATCGCCCCCAGAAACCTCCTTTTACTCTCTGTTCCAGACGTTCTAGACGACCAATTCTTATTGCTTTTAGCCGCACCCTTATTCTACTCCTCCTATGTTCCTCTGGCGATGTAGAGGTGAATCCAGGCCCTGCAGTGCCTAGCTCCACTCCTATTCCCCAGGCGCTCTCTTTTGACGACTTCTGTAACCGCAATAGCCTTGGTTTCATGCATGTTAACATTAGAAGCCTCCTCCCTAAGTTTGTTCTATTCACTGCTTTAGCACACTCTGCCAACCCAGATGTTCTAGCTGTGTCTGAATCCTGGCTTAGGAAGACCACCAAAAATTCAGACATTTTAATTCCAAACTACAACATTTTCAGACAAGATAGAACTGCCAAAGGGGGCGGTGTTGCAATCTACTGCAAAGATAGCCTGCAGAGTTCTGTCCTACTATCCAGGTCTGTACCCAAACAATTTGAACTTTTAAAAATCCACCTCTCTAAAAACAAGTCTCTCACCGTTGCCGCCTGCTATAGACCACCCTCTGCCCCCAGCTGTGCTCTGGACACCATATGTGAACTGATTGCCCCCCATCTATCTTCAGAGCTCGTGCTGCTAAGCGACCTAAACTGGAACATGCTTAACACCCCAGCCATCCTACAATCTAAACTTGATGCCCTCAATCTCACACAAATTATCAATGAACCTCCCAGGTACCTCCCCAAAGCCTTAAACACGGGCACCCTCATAGATATCATCCTAACCAACTTCCCCTCTAAATACACCTCTGCTGTCTTCAACCAAGATCTCAGCGATCACTGCCTCATTGCCTGCATCCGTAATGGGTCAGCGGTCAAACGACCTCCTCTCATCACTGTAAAACTACTACAGACCTATATCTATCCTACCATGCCTTTCTAAGGTCTTCGAAAGCCAAGTCAACAAACAGATTACCGACCATTTCGAATCTCACCATACCTTCTCTGCTATGCAATCTGGTTTCAGAGCTGGTCATGGGTGCACCTCAGCCACGCTCAAGGTCCTAAACGATATCTTAACCGCCATCGATAAGAAACATTACTGTGCAGCCATATTCATTGATCTGGCCAAGGCTTTCGACTCTGTCAATCACCACATCCTCATCGGCAGACTCAACAGCCTTGGTTTCTCAAATGATTGCCTCGCCTGGTTCACCAACTACTTCTCTGATAGAGTTCAGTGTGTCAAATCGGAGGGTCTGTTGTCCGGACCTCTGGCAGTCTCTATTGGGGTGCCACAGGGTTCAATTCTTGGACCGACTCTCTTCTCTGTATACATAAATGAGGTCGCTCTTGCTGCTGGTGAGTCTCTGATCCACCTCTACGCAGACGACACCATTCTGTATACTTCCGGCCCTTCTTTGGACACTGTGTTAACAACCCTCCAGGCAAGCTTCAATGCCATACAACGCTCCTTCCGTGGCCTCCAATTGCTCTTAAATACAAGTAAAACTAAATGCATGCTCTTCAACCGATCGCTACCTGCACCTACCCGCCTGTCCAACATCACTACTCTGGACGGCTCTGACTTAGAATACGTGGACAACTACAAATACTTAGGTGTCTGGTTAGACCGTAAACTCTCCTTCCAGACCCATATCAAACATCTCCAATCCAAAGTTAAATCTAGAATTGGCTTCCTATTTCGCAACAAAGCATACTTCACTCATGCTGCCAAACATACCCTTGTAAAACTGACCATCCTACCAATCCTCGACTTTGGCGATGTCATTTACAAAATAGCCTCCAATACCCTACTCAACAAATTGGATGCAGTCTATCACAGTGCAATCGGTTTTGTCACCAAAGCCCCATATACTACCCACCATTGCGACCTGTACGCTCTCGTTGGCTGGCCCTCGCTTCATACTCGTCGCCAAACCCACTGGCTCCATGTCATCTACAAGACCCTGCTAGGTAAAGTCCCCCCTTATCTCAGCTCGCTGGTCAACATAGCATCTCCCACCTGTAGCACACGCTCCAGCAGGTATATCTCTCTAGTCACCCCCAAAACCAATTCTTTCTTTGGCCGCCTCCCTTTCCAGTTCTCTGCTGCCAATGACTGAAACAAACTACAAAAATCTCTGAAACTGGAAACACCTATCTCCCTCACTAGCTTTAAGCACCAACTGTCAGAGCAGCTCACAGATTACTGCACCTGTACATAGCCCACCTATAATTTAGCCCAAACAACTACCTCTTTCCCAACTGTATTAAATTTATTTATTTATTTTGCTCCTTTGCACCCCATTATTTTTATTTCTACTTTGCACATTCTTCCATTGTAAAACTACCATTCCAGTGTTTTACTTGCTATATTGTATTTACCTTGCCACCATGGCCTTTTTTGCCTTTACCTCCCTTTTCACCTCATTTGCTCACATTTTATATAGACTTGTTTATACTGTATTATTGTATGACTGTATGTTTGTTTTACTCCATGTGTAACTCTGTGTCGTTGTATCTGTCAAACTGCTTTGCTTTATCTTGGCCAGGTCGCAATTGTAAATGAGAACTTGTTCTCAACTTGCCTAACTGGTTAAATAAAGGTAAAATAAAAAAAATAAAAATAAATAGGCCCATAGGCGAGAAATGAAATGCTCACTCACATAGACGAGAACTGAAATGGCCACTTACATAGGCCCATAGGCGAGAACTGAAATGGCCACTTACATAGGCCCATAGGCGAGAAATGAAATGCCCACTCACATAGACGAGAACTGAAATGGCCACTCAAATAGGCCCATAGGCGAGAACTGAAATCCCCACTCACATAGGCCCATAGGCGAGAAATGAAATAACCACTCACATAGGCGAGAAATGAAATGCCCACTCACATTTGCGAGAACTGGAATGGCCACTTACATAGGCCCATAGGCGAGAAATGAAATGCCCACTCACATAGGAGAGAAATGAAATGCCCACTCAGATAGACGAGAAATGAAATGCCACTCACATAGGCGAGAACTGAAATGCCCACTCACATAGAAGAGAACTGAAATGCCCACTCACATAGGCCCATAGGCGAGAAATGAAATGCCCACTCACATAGGCGAGAACTGAAATGCCCACTCACATAGAAGAGAACTGAAATGCCCACTCACATAGGCCCATAGGCGAGAAATGAAATGCCCACTCACATAGACGAGAACTGAAATGGCAACTTACATAGGCCCATAGGTGAGAAATGAAATGGCCACTTACAAAGGCCCATAGGCGAGAACTGAAATGCCCACTCACATAGGCGAGAAATGAAATGCCCACTCACATAGGCCCATAGGAGAGAACTGAAATGGCAACTTACATAGGCCCATAGGTGAGAAATGAAATGGCCACTTACATAGGCCCATAGGCGAGAACTGAAATGCCCACTCACAGAGGCGAGAACTGAAATGGCCACTTAAATAGACGAGAAATGAAATGCCCACTCACATAGGCCCATAGGCGAGAACTGAAATGCCCACTCACATAGGCCCATAGGCGAGAAATGAAATGCCCACACACATAGGAGAGAAATGAAATGCCCACTCACATAGGCGAGAAATGAAATGCCCACTCACATAGGCGAGAACTGAAATGGCCACTTACATAGACGAGAAATAAAATGCCAACTCACAGGCCCATAGGCGAGAACTGAAATGCCCAATCACATAGGCCCATAGGCGAGAAATGAAATGCCCACTCACATAGACGAGAAATGAAATGCCCACTCACATAGGCCCATAGGCGAGAACTGAAATGCCCACTCACATAGACGAGAAATGAAATGCCCACTCACATAGGCCCATAGGCGAGAAATGAAATGCCCACTCACATAGGCGAGAAATGAAATGGCCACTTACATAGGCCCATAGGCGAGAAATGAAATGCCCACTCACATAGGAGAGAAATGAAATGCCCACTCACATAGGCCCATAGGCGAGAACTGAAATGCCCACTCACATAGACGAGAAATGAAATGCCCACTCACATAGGCCCATAGGCGAGAAATGAAATGCCCACTCACATAGACGAGAACTGAAATGGCCACTTACATAGGCCCATAGGCGAGAAATGAAATGCCCACTCACATAGGAGAGAAATGAAATGCCCACTCACATAGACGAGAAATGAAATGCCCACTCACTTGGGCCAATAGGCGAGAACTGAAATTCCCACTCACATAGGCCCATAGGCGAGAAATGAAATGCCCACTCACATAGGCGAGAACTGAAATGCCCACTCACATAGACGAGAACTGAAATGCCCACTCACATAGGCCCATAGGCGAGAAAGGAAATGCCCACTCACATAGGCGAGAACAGAAATGGCCAATTACATAGGCCCATAGGCGAGAACTGAAATGCCCACTCACATAGAATAGAACTGAAATGGCCACTCACATAGGCCCATAGGCGAGAAATGAAATGCCCACTCACATAGGAGAGAAATGAAATGCCCACTCACATAGACGAGAAATGAAATGCCCACTCACTTAGGCCAATAGGCGAGAACTGAAATTCCCACACACATAGGCCCATAGGCGAGAAATGAAATGCCCACTCACATAGGCGAGAACTGAAATGCCCACTCACATAGACGAGAACTGAAATGCCCACTCACATAGGCCCATAGGCGAGAAAGAAAATGCCCACTCACATAGGCGAGAACTGAAATGACCAATTACATAGGCCCATAGGCGAGAAATGAAATGCCCACTCACATAGACCCATAGGCGAGAACTGAAATGCCCACTCACATAGGCCCATAGGCGAGAACTGAAATGCCCACTCACATAGACCCATAGGCGAGAACTGAAATGCCCACTCACATAGGCCCATAGGCGAGAAATGAAATGCCCACTCACATAGGCGAGAAATGAAATGCCCACTCACATGGACCCATAGGCGTCTGATAACTCAGGAGTCACAGGCTGTGGAGTCGATGGCTGTGTTCCAATGGTGGGAACCATGCATTTTAAGGACTCATCCCACTCAAAGTATCCAGTTTTCAAATATCTGTACACGGGTAACATAACCTGACCATCCCAGGGAATCTAGGCCATGGTTCTCTAGTTGTCGAAAAGCAGGTTTCTGAAATCGCGGTGGTACCTGTCTGGTCGACCTGGAACTGAGTGCGGCAACTACGGGAGAGGCTGCAACGCCCCCTCATTGGGAGTCAACTCCCCGGACCCTCAATTTGAACTTCATCTCCAGAGATGAAGTCCAAACGTGCACCTGTTGACCGAAAGGGCCATGGACCATATGCAGCTGGGGGCAGATAGCTCCAGGGGCCCTCAGTGACTGGCGGCGGGTCCATGGCCAGGTTGGGGGAGACCCAGGGAGGTGGGGAAACAGCCCCTGCCTGGGGTTGCCCACAGGGGGACGCCACTGGTCGTTTCACTCCATTTTTAACTACAGGCACCTGGGAACCCAACACAAATCAATGAGAGAGCTCTGCTGAAAAACGACAGAGTCCAGGTTTCTCTCCAGAGACTATTTCCAAATGTGAACTCACACAAATGGGCCTTCTCCCTGGGGCCTGTAAGACCTCCAGGCCCAGTCCCCCATTTGTGATCTCTCCCCCACTCCACTCACCTTATTGTCACTCACACACATGGTGCCTTCTCCCGCGGGCCCTCCAGTCCCAGGCCCCCACTGACTGCTGACATCTCCACCACTCCACTCACCCTGGTGTCAGTCACACACATGGTGCCTTCTCCCTGGGGCCCTCCAGTCCCAGGCCCCCACTGACTGCTGACATCTCCACCACTCCACTCACCCTGGTGTCAGTCACACACATGGGCCTTCTCCCTGGGGCCCTCCAGTCCCAGGCCCCCACTGACTGCTGACATCTCCACCACTCCCCTCACCCTGGTGTCAGTCACACACATGGGCCTTCTCCCTGAGGCCACTCCACTTTGTCCCTCTCCAAAGCCAGACCTCCAGGCCTCGACACTTACTTTCCCTACCTGGGCAACAACCCTCGTTCTCTGTGGGCATGACTCATCGGCCGGGGCTCAGCCACCCTGTCATCTCTTCTCGCCTGCCCACCTCTCACTCTCTTGCCCTTGGACCTTATAATGTGTACCTGGTAGCCAGTGTTTTAGCCAAAGAGACAGTCCCTGAAGAAGGGCTAAGGCCATTGAATGAAGTGGAGCTGCTAGGGTGATAACCCTCAACCACATCACAGTGTCAAGAACCTAAACTTTTGTTTTAGTCGAAGGGGCCATATGTATTTCAGGTCCGTGTTCTATTTATAAAGGGAGGCAATAGAGCTCTTTGGAGCCCAACCTAAGCGACAACAGAGAGAGAGGCGAGGGGCGTGAGCCCCCTACCTTACCCAGCCGACGGTAACTTTTCTGACTACTCGTGAAAACAAACCCTGGGTGTCTGGGCTCACCTTCTCAATTTGAATCAGTTCGGCAGTTTGAGCATACCCACCGGGACCATATCCCAAGTTCCCCTGTGAGAGAGAGGAGGGGAGACCCGTTTGACCAACTGTCCCAAGTCCCCATCCTACACGGCCGTGAAGCCGTGCATACTAGGGATAGGAGAGGACAACCAGTCGGGAACAACTCAGGCGATGGAGATAAATGGGGAACCAGGCTCAGGCTAGGACCAGAGCCCCATCCTGGTCAAGTTCTCCCTAGGAATAGACAAGAAAATAACAGACCATTTTATACGAACCGCACAAAGGAGCCAACGACAGAGTTTGAGAAATATATATCTGACACCACCATCCAAGGCATCGCTGCCTGGGCACGTCATTGTAGAGCCACTGGGAAAGAAGGGTCAACTGAGTCTCACTCAGACGGGTCTCGGCTGGAGTGTATTTGAGGAGCGGTGTGAACCGTCTCCAAATGATCATGAATGCCAAATGGTCAGTAGGCGTGAAACTGTCTGGACAACAATGAGGAACCGTGGGGACGTGAGGGGAACGCAGGGAGTGAGCACCAGCCGAGGTCAGTGCCTAACATCCGCCCACACACAAGCTGGAGCCTTCATTTCAGTCAGAAGGAGTGAAGCTAAAAAACATGTATCAACCATGGTGGAACCATCACAGGATCCAAGCAACCAACCCAGCCATCAATTTGCACCTACCCAGGAGTGTTTGACCCTCCCAAGGGCTGAGATATCAACCGTCAGGGTTGCCGTAGCGATAATGGCCCAAACCGGAATGACCACCATATCAACTTTTGGGTGGCCGCCCAACATCCCACCTAGGTGGGGAAAAAAGACAGGGAGTCTCTATCTCTTACCATTTTTGAGATATGGTGAGAGATAAAATCAGGTTTCTCAAATCGCACCGGTGCTTGTCTGGTTGACCTGGAACAGAGTGGGGTTACTACAAGAGAGGCCGAAATGTAGAAATAAGCTCTGCACCTCACAGAGCTTAGGTGTCACCCTACCAGGGGGGTCAAATAACTAGAAAATGAAAAGTCCAATCTGGATGTTTTTTTTTAGATGTGCACTGTCATGTAATCAAATCCATTTTTGGATAAAGTATAATATAGAATAATTGTGTTAGAAGGTGAGAGAAAAAAGGTCTGGGGTGAGGGAAGGGGCTTCCGGGGAACTGACAGACACTCAGGAAGTATATTTAATATATACAGTTGAAGTCGGAAGCTTACATACAACATAGCCAAAAACATTATACTTAAGGATAGTGGGCAGTATTTTGACGTCCAGATGAAATCGTGCCCAAAGTAAAAAGCCAGTTACTCAGGTCCAGAAGCTAGGATATGCATATGGACATCACTCTAAAGTTTCTAAAACTGTTAAAATAATGTCTGTGAGTATAACAGAACTGATTTGGCAGGCGAAACACCGAGGACAAACCATCCAGGGAAATCTTTTTGTTCCAATTTTTTTCTATGGGATACCCTTATTGTTAGGAACCTGGTTGCAGTCCACTGGATGTCAACATTCTTTAGAAATTTGTCTATTTTTGTCTTTTGAGAAATTAAGAAGTAGTGCTGTTCTTTGTAAGTGTCACTCTGAAGGTCCCTAGTCTTTTGTTGCGCGTGAACAGGAGCGCGCTTCGTGTTATTTTTCTTCGGTATTGGAAACAGATTATCCCGTCTTAAATTTTATAGATTATTTACATTTAAGGATACCTGAGGTTGGAATAGGAGCATTGTTTGAAATGTTTGGACCAAGTTTACAGATAACTCATTAGATACTTGGTAGTCAGGTTGGGCGAGTTGGAACCGTTGTAATTCTGAATCAAACGCGCCAAATACATTTTGGGGATACATAGAAGGAATAAATAAATCAAACAAAATGACCATTCATTGTGTTACTGAGACATTTGGGATTTCAAAAAGAAGAAGATCTTCAAAGTTAAGGCATTTATTATATTGTTATTTCTGACTTTTGTGTCGCACCTGCCTGGTTGAAAAATGATTTCATGTGTTTGTATGCGGGGCGCTGTCCTCAGATGATCGCATGATGTGCTTTCGCTGTAAAGCCTTTATGAAATCTGACAGAGCGGCTGGATCAACAAGAAGTTAAGCTTTATTTTGATGTATTACACTGATATTTTCGTGTATGTTGAATATTGATATTTCTGTAGTTTGAATTTGGCGCTCTGCAATTTCACCGGATGTTGTCAAATCTATCCTGTTAACGGGATTGGCGCATTAAGGGATCAATAAGAGTTTTTTTACACTCAGTTTTTCACAATTCCTGACATTTTATCCCAATAAAAATTCCCTGTCTTGGGTCAGTTAAGATCACCATGTTATTTTAAGAATGTGAAATGTCAGAAAAATTGTAGAGAGAATTATTTATTCAGCTTTTATTTCTTTCATCACATTCCCAGTGGGTCAGAAGTTTACATACACTCAAATAATAATTGGTGACATTGCCTTTACATTGTTTAACTTGGGTCAAATGTTTTGGGTAGCCTTCCACAAGATTCCCACAATAAATTGGGTGAATTTTGGCCCAATCCTCCTGACAGAGCTGGTGTAACTGAGTCAGGTTTGTAGACCTTGCACACACACGCTTTTTCAGTTCTGCCCACAACTTTTCTATACGATTGAGGTCAGGGCTTTGAGATGGCCACTCCAATACCTTGACTTTGTTGTCCTTAAGCCATTTTTCCACAACTTTGGAAGCATGCTTGGGGTCATTGTCCATTTGGAAGACCCATTTGCGACCAAGTTTTAACTTCCTGACTGATGAGTTGAGATGTTGCTTCAATATATCCACATAATGTTCCTGCCTCATGATGCCATCTATTTTGTGAAGTGCACCAGTCCCTCCTGCAGCAAAGCACCCCCACAACATGATGCTGCCACCCCCGTGCTTCACGGTTGGGATGGTGTTCTTCGGCTTGCAAGCCCCCCCTTTTTTCTCCAAACATAACGATGGTCATTATGGCCGAACAGTTCTATTTTTGTTTCATCAGACCAGAGGACATTTCTCCAAAAAGTACGATCTTTGTCCCCATGTGCAGTTGAAAACGTAGTCTAGCTTTTTATGGCGGTTTTGGAGCAATGGCTTCTTCCTTACTGAGAAGCCGTTCAGGTTATGTAGATATAGGACTCGGTTTACTTTGGACATACAGTGGGGCAAAAAAGTATTTAGTCAGCCACCAATTGTGCAAGCCCTCCCACTTAAAAAGATGAGAGGCCTGTAATTTTCATCATAGGTACACCTCAACTATGACAGACAAAATGAGAAAAAGAATCCAGAAAATCACATTGTAGGATTTTTAATTAATTTATTTGCAAATTATGGTGTTAAATAAGTATTTGGTCACCTACAAACAAGCAATATTTCTGGCTCTCACAGACCTGTAACTTCTTCTTTAAGAGGCTCCTCTGTCCTCCACTCGTTACCTGTATTAATGGCACCTGTTTGAAATTGTTGTCAGTATAAAAGTCACCTGTCTACAACCTAAAACAGTCACACTCCAAACTCCACTATGGCCAAGACCAAAGAGCTGTCAAAGGACACCAGAAACAAAATTGTAGACCTGCACCAGTCTGGGAAGACTGAATCTACAATAGGTAAGCAGCTTGGTTTGAAGAAATCAACTGTGGGAGCAATTATTAGGAAATCGAAGACATACAAGACCACTGATAATCTCCCTCGATCTGGGGCTCCACGCAAGATCTCACCCCGTGGGGTCAAAATGATCACAAGAATGGTGAGCAAAAATCCCAGAACCACACGGGGGGACCTAGTGAATGACCTGCAGAGAGCTGGGACCAAAGTAACAAAGCCTACCATCAGTAACACACTACGCCGCCAGTGACTCAAATCCTGCAGTGCCAGACGTGTCCCCCTGCTTAAGCCAGTACATGTCCAAGCCCGTCTGAAGTTTGCTAGAGAGCATTTGGATGATCCAGAAGAAGATTGGGAGAATGTCAAATGGTCAGATGAAACCAAAATATAACTTTTTGGTAAAAACTCAACTCGTCGTGTTTGGAGGACAAAGAATGCTGAGTTGCATCCAAAGAACCCCATACCTACTGTGAAGCATGGGGGTGGAAACATCATGCTTTGGGGCTATTTTTCTGCAAAGGGACCAGGACGACTGATCCGTGTAAAGGAAAGAATGAATGGGGCCATGTATCGTGAGATTTTAAGTGAAAACCTCCTTCCATCAGCAAGGGCATTGAAGATGAAACGTGTCTGGGCCTTTCAGCATGACAATGATCCCAAACACACCGCCCGGGCAACGAAGGAGGTGCTTCATAAGAAGCATTTCAAGGTCCTGGAGTGGCCTAGCCAGTCTCCAGAACTCAACCCCATAGAAAATCTTTGGAGGGTGTTGAAAGTCTGTGATGCCCAGCAACAGCCCCAAACCATCACTGCTCTAGAGGAGATCTGCATGGAGGAATGGGCCAAAATACCATCAACAGTGTGTGAAAACCTTGTGAAGACTTACAGAAAACGTTTGACCTCTGTCATTGCCAACAAAGGGTATATAACAAAGTATTGAGATAAACTTTTGTTATTGTCCAAATATTTATTTTCCACCATAATTTGCAAATAAATTCATTAAAAATCCTACAATGTGATTTTCATAGTTGAGGTGTACCTATGATGAAAATTACAGGCCTCTCTCATCTTTTTAAGTGGGAGAACTTGCACAATTGGTGGCTGACTAAATACTTTTTTGCCCCACTGTAGATACTTTTTTTACCTGTTTCCTCCAGCATCTTCACAAGGTCCTTTGCTGTTGTTCTGGGATTGATTTGCCCTTTTCGCACCAAAGTACGTTCAACTCTAGGAGACAGAATGCATCTCCTTCCTGAGCGGTATGACGGCTGTGTGGTCCCATGGTTTTTATACTTGCATACTATTGTATGTAGAGATGAACGTGGTACCTTCAGGCGTTTGAAAAATGCTCCCAAGGATGATCCAGGCTTGTGGAGGTCTACAATTTTTTTTCTGAGGTCTTGAAATACATCCAGATAGGCCTTGAAATACATCCACCTCCAATTGACTCAAATGATGTCAATTAGCCTATCAGCAGCTTCTAAAGCCATGACAACATTTTCTGGAATTTTCCAAGCTGTTTAATGGCACAGTCAACTTAGTGTACGTAAACCCACTGGAATTGTGAAAAAGTGAATTATAAGTGAAATTATCTGTCTGTAAACAATTGTTGGAATAATGACTTGTGTCATGCACAAAGTAGATGTCCTAAACGACTTGCCAAAACTATAGATGGTTAACAAGACATTTATGGAGTGTTTGAAAAATGAGTTTTAATGACTCCAGTAAACTTTAACTGTATATATTTTTTTATGGCACGAAGTCCAACCCAAGTGGGTAACCAGGTGCAGATGGAGGGGGTGGCTCCAGGGGCCCTCAGGGGTGGGTTTGGGGTCCACGGCTTGGCTGGATGAGAACGCTTAAGAAACTCCCCAAATACAGATGTGCCATGCTTGTAGAGTCATACCCAAGAAGACTCTAGGCTGTAATAATTGCCAAAGGTGCTTCAACAAAGCACTGAGTGAAGGGTCTGAATTCTTATGCAAATGTGATATTTCAGTGTTTTATTTTTGCAAACATTTTTTTCAAACCTGTTTTCGCTTTGTCATTATGGGGTATTGTCTGTAAATTGATGAGGAAAAACAACTATTTAATCCATTTCAGAATAAGGCTGTATTGAAACAAAATGTGGAAAAAGTTCAAGGGGTCTGAATACTTTCCAAATGCAAATGTATATACCCAATTAATAACGGACACAGAGAAATTATTCAGAACAATTATTATTTATTCCAATTACATTTTCAATCAACATCCAAGCAGCATTCTTTGGGAGACATGAGAAGTTGTAATATCTATGTTGAGTGTCGATGGAATGAAGCATGTGTTCGCTTATAATTTCCCCGTGTGCAACACACTCTTTGGCAAAGTTTAATGTTGTAATTGAATGCTGTACACTGCCAAGCATCACACGAGAACCACTGCCGTATTCCTGAAAGATTTCACCCAGAGTAAGCCCCAAAGTAGACAGTGCCTTGCTCGTGGAGAGGGAAAAAACGTTTACGGAGTTCTGATAACCACTTAAAGAGTGGCGGATTTTGTAGAAATGTTTAAGCTTAATTCCTCTTTGGATAAGAGAAGTCTACATTCACCAAACACAAAAAGTGTTTTTTTACTGATATACACACAGATGGTACCGGTCTCCTTCTGGGTCATCTCCAGCAATTCCTTCTCATTGAGTGGCCTCCAACGAGAGCTATTAAAAACTGCCTAAAGGCCACATAAAACGCTGCAAAATGGACTATATCTGATTTTAAACGTCCCTGCTCCAACCGACCTAAAGATTGTTCAATAGACATATCACTTTTCAATATTAATTTCTGCATCTGGGCTGAGGATGGAAGGATGGAATCCCGGCACTTAGGACAAAAGCTCTCTGTGCTGGGAGCTCCACCTGGCAATCATAGTCCATCTTGGCGAGAGACAGTTTTCGGTCTCTCTAACTCTCGACCCACTGGCTTGAAAAGGAGTTGGCTGAAAATCTAAACAGTACTTGATGAATTGTCTTATACAGCCATGGTAGTTTTTCAATGTATTTTTGCGCAGCCCGCAGTCCCTCACAATCTGGAACCACTCGGGGTGCCTCTTGTAGTTCTCAGGTTCTGTCCCTGTCATTTTATCGAAAAATTCCTTCAGCCTTGAGATTGTCGATTGAGTATTGTCTGTACAACAACTTGTAGGAATGCTCCCTACGAGAAAATCCATATGTTTCAAAAGAATAGTATTGTGTGAACCGAAGAAGTCTCTGTCAGCCTCGGTCTCAGAGTCTATCTCGTCCGTCCCTGGAAGTTTGTCTCATCCATCCCTGGAAGTTTGCTCTCGTCCATCCCTGGAAGTTTGTCTCGTCCGTCCCTGGAAGTTTGCTCTCGTCCGTCCCTGGAAGTTTGTCTCGTCCGTCCCTGGAAGTTTGCTCTCGTCCGTCCCTGGAAGTTTGCTCTCGTCCATCCCTGGAAGTTTGTCTCGTCCGTCCCTGGAAGTTTTCCTAGTCTGTCCCTGGAAGTTTGTCTCGTCCATCCCTGGAAGTTTGTCTCGTCCGTCCCTGGAAGTTTGTCTCGTCCGTCCCTGGAAGTTTGCTCTCGTCCGTCCCTGGAAGTTTGTCTCGTCCGTCCCTGGAAGTTTGCTCTCGTCCGTCCCTGGAAGTTTGCTCTCGTCCGTCCCTGGAAGTTTGCTCTCGTCTGTCCCTGGAAGTTTGCTCTCGCCCATTGCCCAGATGGAAGGTTGCTCTCATCATAGGAGGATGGGGATCAGGCTGTGGCTGTATTCACTGACACTGTGGTATTCACTGGTAACTAGGTAGATGAAGATGCCTGCATAGCTTCTCTGTACATCTGGCTCATAGTTTTTAGTTTTTGAACCGACCGTAGATGACGATCCACCCTCGTAAGTTTGCGTTTACCACAGATCATGCAGTCTCTAATTGGCCATGGCAACAACCCGATAGGAACTGGCTGGCTGAACCAGCCATTGAGCCTAACCCTATAATAGCCGTTGTCCTCATGGGGATGTGGGAAATGTCCCCACAAGGGAGAATGTTCCTTGTTTTACTATCCTTGTGGGGACTTTGGGGGATTTTAGGTCCCCACAAGGATAGAAGAACCAACACCCCCTCACATACACACACACATAAAGGGCTTAGCCAGCAGGGCTGGATGAGGTCTGAAATATGAGCGGTAAATATTTCTATGGACAGATGTGGATTACTGTTCATCTTTTCTTCAAGCCCGAGATTAAACCTGATTTACTGCCTAACAGGTTTTAATGTTTTACCATTTTGATTACAGAAAGATAGCGATGGAGAGAAAAACAGACAGTGGGTAACAGTGAGTGGGGGAGGAGAGAGAGAGAGAGGAATAGATAGAAGGTGACAGCGACACAGAAGTGGAGAGCGGAGGGCAGAGAGAAAAATAGTCAGAGAAGGGGCAGAGAGAGTAATGTGATAGAAAGAGAGAGAAAGCAAGATAGAGGAAAAATGGAAAGATACTAAATCCCATTGTGTAAAGTGAAGGATGGAGAAGGATAGAAAAGCATAAGAAAACCTAACAGATTGATTAGCTTGTCTGTCTGGAAGGACAGAGGTTGGAGAGGGGTAAGGATTTGGGACTGGGTAATGGCACATGATGATAGTGAAGTGTGTGTGTGTGTGTGTGTGTGTGTGTGTGTGTGTGTGTGTGTGTGTGTGTTTGTGTGTGTGTGTGTGTGTGTGTGTGCTGAGTGGAGGGGGTTAGAGGATTGATGGGGGCTGGGGAGGTATTGGCTTAGTTTACAGTTTATAAGAAATGTCGGGAAAATGTATATGGTCACCCTCTGCTCAATCTACTTCTGTGTTTTGTGCATGTGTGTCCAGCCAATGAAACAGACAGTGTGCTACTGAAGAGAAAAGGAAGGGCAGGGGGGTTAGAGAGAGGGAGGTTTGGGGGAGAAAGAAAAGGGGTAAGAGTAAAAGAGAGAATGAGAAACGGAAATATATTGTTTTGTTTAGTTGTGATTTGAATTGCTCAATTATTTGATAATGATGGGATTAAGTATGTTTGGTGTTCCTCAAGGATGCATACATTGGACATTAAGATTATCTACAACATTATTTTAACAGTTTTCTATCCAAATCTACCAATGATATGCATATCCTATCTTCTGGGCCTGAGTAACAGGCAGTTTACTTTGGGCACGCTTGTCATCCAGACGTCAAAATGCTGCCCCCTATCCCAAATCTTGGCACATCTAGCCACTGGGATTTTAGCCCATTCATCAAGGCAAAACTGCTCCAGCTCCTTCAAGTTGGATGGGTTCCGCTGGTGTACAGCAATCTTTAAGTCATACCACAGATTCTCAATTGGATTGAGGTCTGGGCTTTGACTAGGTCATTCCATATCCTAGCTTCTGGGCCTGAGTAACAGGCAGTTTACTTTGGGCACCTCAGTCATCCAAACTTCTGAATACTGCCCCCTATCCCCAAAAAAGTTAATGACTAAATCCTCTTAATTCCCCTCGCACCCTCAGGAAAAAATGGGTCCAGCAAGCAAAGCCCTCTTCCCCTTCACTTATTGTGTGTGCATGTGCATGTTTGGGAGAAAGGCTCCTGCTGCTAGACACGATACCCCACCCAAACACATAACAACCCTTATGCCCCATTCTTCCTCCCTCATAACCTTTTCCCTCCCATACAGAAAGTATTCACATCTCTTGACTTACAAAGGGGGATACATTTTTCAAAAAACGTAAAAAAAGACAAAAAACCTTCATTTAACTAGGCAAGTCATTTAAATTAATTCTTATTTACAATGACAGCCTACACCGGCCGAAACCGGACGACGCTGGGCCAATTGTGCGCCGCCCTATGGGACTCCCAATCACTGCCGGTTGTGACACAGCCTGGATTCAGGGTGTATGTAGTGACGACTCCAGTATTGAGATGTGGTGCCTTAGACCGCTGTGCCACTCTAGGTAAGTCTTTAAGAACTTTGCACACCTGGATTGTACAATATTTGCCCATTATTCCATTATTCTTTTAAAATTCTTCTGTCAAGTTGGTTGTTACCATAGATTTTCAACCCAATTTGTCAAAACAGTAACTAGGCCACTCAGGACCATTCAATGTTATCTTGGTAAGCAACTTAAGTGTATATTTGGCCTTTTGTTTTAGGTTACTGTCCTACTGAAAGGTGAATTTGTCTGTTGTAGTCTGTTAGGAAGGAGACTGGATCAGGTTTTATTCTAGGATTTTGTCTGTGCTTAGCTCTATTCTGTTTCTTTACAGTCTATCCCAAAAAACTGCCTTGTCCTTGCTGATGACATGCATATCCATAACATGATGCAGCCACCACCCATGCCTGAAAATATGATTAAAATATCTTGGATTTGTCCTAAGCTAACGCAAATTTATTTTCAGTATTACTTGAGTGCCTTATGGCAAACAGGATGCATGTATTGAAATATTTGTATTCTGTACAGGCTTCCTTCTTTTCACTCAGTCATTTAGGTTAGTATTGTGGAGTAACTACAATGTTGTTGATCCATACTTAGTTTTCTCCAATCACAGCCATTAAACTCTGTAACTGTTTTCAAATCACCATTGGCCTCATGGTAAAATCCCTGAGTGGTGTCCTTACTTTCAGGCAACTGATTTAGGAAGGATGCCTGTATTTTTGTAGTGACTGGGTGTATTGATGCATCCAAAATGGGATTAATAACTTCACCATGCTCAATGCATATTATTATTATTATTATTATTTTTATACAATGCACGACTACATACAGACGCACACAAACATCAACGACATCACACCTGCCCAGACCCACCTGCTCACACCCCCATCTCCAGCACTCGCATCACTCTCAGCCACGACCTCAAATTGCACCATTTAGTGTCGCCCACACATTTTCAACCCCAAGATAATAAAGCATTTGACATTTCCATTGTGTTAAAGTTTTTACAACTAGCTCTCAGAGTCTTACATCAGAATTATACGTTTATTCATGTTTTTCAAAAGTAAAATTTCAGTGTTTAATGTTAAGTTTAGGCATTAACTCTGAATGGTTAAGGTAAAGGTAAGGCTTAAAACAAAAACATAATTCTTGCATCCTGGAATCAGAGGCAGATGCTTAAGCCCATCTGCCATCCCCGTCCACAACGCCCAAGCAAAACCGAAACCTATTTGAAGGTAATAGTGCTCACTATTGCCCCCAGTGGTCGGTTTCTACGTCATCTGCAGATGTCCTCAGACATGGATGGACGTCAAATACTGACTTGTATCACGGGTGTCCTGGCTGAGTTTTAAAGTATTTGTTTTTTCAAGATGATTGACAAGAAAAGTATTGGGAATCTCATTGCACCCTCATATGCATTTCCCATTTCCTTTTCTTCATTATTGTTAACTATGAAGTTGTTAATGTCATTTATCCTTTGAAAATATACTTGTGAAAAGATTCTGGGGACGAGCACATCTTCAATATGTACCGATTGTTACTCTTTAGTGTATTAAACTATATATCGCAAGTAAGAGTCTTGGGTGGTGAGTTGAAACAATTCCAAGTCTGGAAGGTTTAATCTATCTGTAAGAGTTATGGCCGTTCCATTTAATGAGATCTGCTTTCATATTGATGAGTAACAGGATATACATTCGGAAAGTTTTCAGACCCCGTTTTCAAAATGTTGTTACACTACAGCCTTATTTTAAATGTTTTTTTCCTTCACGCATTTAGAAGGAAAGAAATTCTACAAATGAACTTTTAAAAAGGCACACCTCTTAATTGAAATGCATTCCAGGTAACTACTTCATGAAGATGTCTGAGAGAATGCCAAGGGTGTGCAAAGCTGTCTTCAAGGCAAAGGGTGGTTACTTTGAATAATCTCAAATGTAAAAAAGATTTGTATTTGTTTAACAATTTTTTTGGTTACTATGTGATTCCCTATGTGTTATTTCATAGTTTTGATGTCTTCACTATTATTCTACAATGTAGAAAATAGTAAAAATAAAGAAAAACCCTTGAATGAGTAGGTGTGTCCAAATGTTTGACTGGTACTGCATATACTGTAAATGTTTGTAATATATTTTTAATGATTTTTTCCCCCTAACCCTACCATCCATTCCATAATTGGAGTAAACTAATTACAACAACAGTTAGGCTTCTACTTCCAGCGTATGTGTACTGTATACATTTCACGGACACAGTATATTCTACAATAGTTATCTTATAATAATAATTATAAGCTTTTAATCAAATCCGGCAGCTACCCTCAACCCCTCCCATTCTATTTGCAACATTTTTCAAAGTTGTTATGATGTTTCACAAATCACAGATCCTATGTACATTTTACGGCACAGTATATTTTACATTATTTTCCTTGTTTTTTCAGATTTTTTTTGTCCCACCCTTCAGCTCCCCTTAACCCCTCCCATCTATCTCTGAACACTATCCAGATTTGATTACAGTGCTGTGATGTTTCACAAAGTTCTGAACCTTTCTATTCTCATAGTTTCTACAGATTGTAAACTAAAGATAGCATTTTTTTGCTAAGAGAATTGTTATTTTATTGATTGTCTATGACTTTTCAGATCACCCAGCAGTGCTTAACTCCAGGTAAATGTTGCAATTCTTCAGGCATTTCTGAACCTGTGACCAAAAAAACGCTACATATGGACAAACAAATTATCTAATGACATACACCTTAGCCAAATATATTTAAACTCAGTTTTTCACAATTTCCTGACATGTAATCCTAGTAAATATTCCCTGTTTTAGGTCAGTTAGGTTCACCACTTTATTTTAAGAATGTGAAATGTCAGAATAAGAGTAGAGAAAATTATTTATTTCAGCTTTTATTTCTTTCATCACATTCCCAAAAGGTCAGAAGTTTATATACACTCAATTAGTATTTGGTAGAATTGCCTTTACATTGTTTAACTTGGGTCAAATGTTTTGGGTAGCCTTCCACAAGCTTCCCACATTAAATTGGGTGAATTTTGGCCCATTCCTCCTGACAGAGCTGGTGTAACTGAGTCAGGTTTGTAGACCTCCTTGCACGCACACGCCTTTTCAGTTCTGCCCACAACTTTTCTATAGGATTGAAGTCAGGGCTTTGTGATGGCCACTCCAATACCTTGACTTTGTTGTCCTTAAGTCATTTTTCTACAACTTTTGAAGCATGCTTGGGGTCATTGTCCATTTGGAAGACCCAATTGTGACCAAGCTTTAACTTCCTGACTGATGTCTTGAGATGTTGCTTCAATATCCACATAATATTCCTGCCTCATGATGCCATCTGTTTTGTGAAGGTCACCAGTCCCTCCTGCAGTAAAGCACCCTCACAACGTGATGCTGCCACCTCCGTGCTTCACGGTTGGGATGGTGTTCTTCGGCTTGCAAGACTTCCTCTTTTACCTCCAAACATAATGATGGTCATTATGGCCAAACAGTTCTATTTTTGTGTCATCAGACCAGAGGACATTTCTCCAAAGAGTACGATCTTTATCCCCATGTGCAGCTGCAAACCGTAGTCTGGCTTTTTTATGGCGGTTTTGGAGCAGTGGCTTCTTCCTTCCTGAGCGGCCTTTTAGGTTTTGTCGATATAGGACTCGTTTTACTGTGAATATAGATACTTTTGTACCTGTTTCCTCCAGCATCTCCACATGGTCTTTTGCTGTTGTTCTGGGATTGATTTGCACTTTTCGCTCAAAAGTATGTTCATCTCTAGGAGACAGAACGTATCTCCTTCCTGAGCGGTATGATGGCTGCGTTGTCCCATGGTGATTATACTTGCGTACCATTGCTTGTACAGATGAACGTGGTACCTTCAGGCGTTTGGAAATTGCTCCCAAGGATGAAACAGATTTGTGGAGGTCTACAATTTTTGATGATTTCCTTTGATTTTCCCATGATGTCAAGAAAAGAGGCACTGAGTTTGAAGGTAGGCCTTGAAATACATCCACAGGTACACCTCCAATTGACTCAAATGATGATGTCAGCTTCTAAAGCTATGACATAATTTTCTGGAATTTTCCAAGCTGTTTAATGGCACAGTCAACTTAGTGTATGTAAACTTCTGACCCACTGGAATTGTGATACAGTGAAATATAAGTGAAATCATCTGTCTGTAAACAATTGTTGGAAAACTTCAACCATATACAGTATAACATTCTATTTGTTGTAATAATTCTGTATAATAATTTTTATTGAAAAACTCTAAACTCTGTTCTTTTCCATTTTTGCGGTAAGGCTGCAATTAGTTGTTTGTAATTTTGGATAGAGCACAAATGTTCATAAATTTATGATATCATTTACAAAGATTATACAGTTTTTAAACATTTCTTCCAAAAATAATGTTTTTTATTTATTATTTATTATATTTGAGTTTCAAAGTAATATTTGTTGTAATATTTTTTCTGTATTTTCTGAAATTACAACCAACTTTCTATGGCTGGTTTTAAAATAGCAATATTTTGGAGATTTCAATTTCAAATATCCAAAATTGAGAGGTTGTAGTAGGAATAAAGGGAAAAAGGCCATTCTTGAACACGGGGTGAGACATTCTTACTAATCTGCTAGAGAACCAGTTCTGATTAAAGTATAGCTTTTGTATGACTGAAGCCATTAGTGATAGGTCAAATGCTTTAACATTCAATAAATTCTGCCCTCTGAATTCATATTCATTATATAAATAGACTTGCCATTCCAAATAAAATTGAACATTTTTCCTCATGTAATAAAAAAAAAACAAGTTGTTATTTGTGGGCAGGGCCATAAGCAAATAGGTAAACTGGAATATTATTAAAGAGTTAATCAGGGAGAATTTTCCACAGAAATGACAAGGTATTTTCCTTTCCATGATCTTATCTATTAAAATGTATTTTAGTGAGATAATTTCTTTATTTTGGGATATGAATACCGAGTATGTCAGACCATTTTAGTTGTCAACGACACAGTAATGTAAAAGTTGTATTTTTGAGTGATCTAATATGTAATATAGGAATAAAAATGCTTTTTTTTTTCATTATGAAATGATGATAAAGATGAATACCATTCCACCCATGAGGCCACAAGGTCATTTGACTCCTTTGAGACCTCTCTCAAAATCTCAGGTCTATTCCTCTAGCCATTATACAGCACCTGCCCCGAAACATTATAGGATGTTAATTGCTTAAGTAACCCAGGATCCTCACCTGCGTGGAAATGTCTGCTTTCAATATACTTTGTATCCCTAATTTACTCAAGTGTTTCCTTTATTTTGGCAGTTACCTGTTTGTTTGGAGTACAGAGGGGTGGTCATGAAAACATAAGGTTAAACAGTATTATTGCACACAGAGGGAGTGCATGCAATTTATTATGTGTCTTGTAAAGCACATTTTTTGCTCCTGAACTTATTTAGGCTTGTCATAACAAAAGGGTTGAATAGTTATTGAGTCAAGACTTTTCAGCTTTTCATTTTTTAAAGAGATTCTCTGGTACTTTTGTATATCTGCTCATGAGCCTACTTTCAGAGTGTTCCCTGAGAATTGCATACTACTTCACATATGTGCAGATATGTGCACCACATCATTGCTCTCTCGCTCTGCTGTGTGCCCTTACGTAGAACTCATAAGAAAACCGTGGAAAAATCATGCCATCACATTTGAGCACATGTGAAGCATGATCTCGTGAAATAAATATGACAACTTGGGAATGTAAAATTTCAACGTGATACCAATGAAACCAAGTTTTGTAAAAGTGCAAATTCGATTGTCAAGTGAAGTTTTTCACATGTGAATCTGCATTTCACATGAGGTGAAAACATGTTATTATCCTCACTTGAAAAGCTGGTGAACTCTATGTGAACTATACATGTTATACATGTGAACATATGGTTTCACATGTAAACAACTGACCTCATATGTCTCTTTTGTTTTCAGATGTGAAAATGTCAGCTGAACATGTGAAAACAGCTATTTCATATCTGAGGGAAGTAATGAAATGGGGGTTTTAAGATTATGATCACTTAGTGCTAACTGTTCAATATGTTTCCACCTGGGATTTGAATTTAGTTTTTTTTATCTTTCTGTTGCGCCACAAAGTCTGTGTAATTCTCAGAAGAACCCTACAGATTCCTTACCTATAATACTTCTCTGCACTTCACAAAAGAGAGCCATCTACACTGCTTTTTTTAGTTATCAGTTAAACCGACTATTCTCTCATCATTCATTTAATTTACTTATTGTAGCGATTTGAGGGTTTTCTGTATAGTTGTCTAATATTGGTGGGACATTTATTCTGTTTTAATGTTAATCCTGAATCATTATAATAAATATAGTACTTTTTTGTGTGTATTTTTTAACAAGTTGAGATTTACTTTGAAGTACACAGTTTAGGAATACAGCTGAAATAAGTTATTGACACAGACGTTCGTAGCAGGAAGATCCGAATGCTGTGAACAAAGAGGTTGTGAGTTCAAATCGCAGGTGGGGACATGTTGAATAATAATTACTGTATCGAAAAACATGCACAATTTAGTTAAAGTGTGTCAAAATGAAATATTAAACACTGCAACTGCGTGATGTTCTGGGGACATGCTGATGACGCATTTTTTGTTTGCAGGGCATCACCTAAGGAAATATCATATGAAATGTATCTACATGTGAAACTTCATGAGAAATATCATCACGTGAAGTGTTCCAAAACCACACGATTTTACATGTGAAAGGTTATGTGATCACATGTGAAAGTCCACATGCTGAAACTTAATGTGAAATATCACATGTGAAATATCCAAAACCACATGGTGCCCCATCAATCCAGGGATAAACACATGGCACTTTCAGTCAATTTAAAAGGGTTACACTTATTTGTTTTGTCAAAACAATTAAAGATCCTTTTTGCCCTTGAGCTTTGCTTCGATGTGTGTAATACTGTATTTAAATGCAACATGCAACAATTTCAAAGATTTTACTGAGTCACAAGTTCATATAAGGAAATTGAAATACATTTATTAGGCCCTAATCTATCACCTATCAGGTGAGTGGATTATTTTGGCCAAGAAGAAATGTTCACTAACAGTTTATGGTAGAGACATTAAAATGCAGTTCTCTGATGGACATCCCTGCAGTCAGCATGCCAGTTGCACGCTCCCTCAGAACCTGTCAGGTGAGTGGATTATCTTGGCCAAGGAGAAATGTTCACTAACAGGGATGTCAATCTTTCATAGAAATAAGCTTTTCTTCTGGGATGTTTTATTTCAGCTCATGAAACATGGGACCAACACTTTACATGTGCGTTCATATTTTTGTTCAGTGTAAATACAGATTTATCCCAATGGCTGGCCTGTATAGAGCTGGTGTAGCCTGTCAGCTGTTAGCCTGCCTGCCATGCCTGGCTGGGCTCAGCTCAGATTTCTCCAGATTAAGCGATGGGGGACATGATCCATATTAAAGCTGCATAAAATGAAAATTGCTAAGATTTTGAAATGGATCATGCACCCGGCAAATGTAATCACAACCTGGATGCTGTGCATGTGTGTGTCTCATCTGCATAATAGAAACCGTAGCGACATCAGTATTTGGATGTAGTTACTTATCACCCAAGTGCTCTCATGTGTATCATAATCATTTGTCTGTCCTCCTGTCCTTTCCCCCCTCTTTATCTGTTACCCAAGAGCAAAATGATGCGTTATGACCTGGAGTTCATACAAATGAAAATAATGACTTCTCCATGCCAGTGGAGTAAAGGTGATATTTTCTCTCTCTCTTACTCTTTCCCTCTCACTCCCTCACTGTCTCTCTCTCTCTCTCTCACCGAACCTTATCTGTCAATATTAATGTCACTTTCATGTTGAATAATGTGATATGGTAGCTAATGTAAAAAAAGGTATTTACTCCCAATAGGCCTAATGATGGTTTTGCACTTGCTTGGTAGTAGAGGCACTATTAGACGGACAGACTGATGGAGACATAAAGACAATAGCAGACATCAGAATAGCAGACAAGCCCCCCTGCTTTCCACCCTACCCCACTCTCCAACCCACCATACACTCACAGAGCCAGACACACTGATCGGGGGTATATGGCGGGGTTTGCTACAAGTGTGTGTGTGTGTTGGGAAAATGGCAGCTGATCCTGATCTTATGGTTGATCCTGCCACTGTGAGGATTACAACTAGCTCTCACAGTCTCATGTCAGATTGAAGCGTTCAATCATGTTCCTCAAACGTCACATTTCGATGTTGTAGCAAATGTCACATTTCAAAGTGTTTAAGGTTAAGTTGAGGCATTAACTATACTTTTTTAAGGTTAGTGTTAAGTTTAGGCACTAACTCTGAATTCTTAAGGTATTTGTAAGGGCCCTCGTCCTCCTCTTCTGAGGAGGTGAAGCGAGAAGGATCGGAGGACAAAAACGCAGTGTGGTAAGTCTCCATAATGTTTATTTTAAAACATAAACTGAACACTACGAAATACAAAACAATAAACGTGAAATGAACGAAACAGTCCCGTGTGGCGACAAACACTGACACGGAAGACAAACACCCACAACCCAAAACTGAAACCCAGGATACCTAAGTATGATTCTCAATCGGGAAAACAATTGACAGCTGCCTCTGATTGAGAACCATACTAGGCCGAACTCAAAAACCAACATAGAAAAACATACATAGACTTCCCACCCACTCACGCCCTGACCATACTAAAACAAAGATAAAATAACAGAACTATGGTCAGAACGTGACAGTGTTAACTCCAAGGTTTCGGATAGGCTCAAAACATACAACTCAAAACCAAGCTGGATTACAATTTGAAACCTTTGGAATCAGAGGTAGATGCTTACGCCCATCCGTCATCCCCAACACCCTTGCACACTGTTTCCCAAACACGGTCCTCGGGACCCCAAGGAGTGCACGTTTTGTTTTTTGTCCTAACACTACACAGCTGATTCAAATGATCAAAGCTTGAAGATGAGTTGATTATTTGAATCAGCTGTGTAGTGCTATAAGAAAAAAAGTGCACCTCTTGGGATCTTGAGGACCGAGTTTGGGAAACGCTGCTCGAGCAAAACTGAAAACTACTTGAAGGTAACAGCTGTTGCCCCTACTGGCTGGTTTCCATGTCATCTCCAGACGTGAACGGACTTCCAATATGGACTTTTATTACGGGTGACCTGGCTGGGGGATTAAACATGCAGGGGGCACAAATGAAAAGAGGGGATCCTTACAATACTCCCCCCTGATGCTCTGTCTGTCTGTCTGTCTGTGTCTCTGTGTCTCGTGTTTATGGTTTTCATGATTACACTTCATCAGACCATTATAGCATGATAACAGTAAGTGCTGTTATCAGTACTGCTTCCACTTACATCGGTCATATAGGATGGATTTCAGCAGGTTTTGGTTTAAGTCCATTTCCAATTCAGTCCATTCAGGAAGTGAATTGAAATCCCATAAATGAACTGGAAATGTTATATTTCTATGCAGACTTTTCCTATACAGATTATATTCATAGTAAAATGCATGTATTTGCTAAGTAGATAGGTGTGTTTATTAAGCATTCCTCTCTCCTTTCACTCTCTACCCCTTACTTTGTTCTTAAGTCCTGTTCATTATCCATTTGTGTAACGGTATTCCTGTGGTGAAGTAGAGGCGGACCAAAATGCAGCGTGGTTTCTTTGATTCATGTTTAATAACAAAAAGATAAACACGAACACTACAAAACAATAACCGTGGAAAACCAAAAACAGCCCTATCTGGTGCAAAACACAGAGACAGGAACAATCACCCACAAACACACAGTGAAACCCAGGCTACCTAAATATGGTTCCCAATCAGAGACAATGACTAACACCTGCCTCTGATTGAGAACCATATCAGGCCAGACATAGAAATAGACAAACAAGACATCCAACATAGAATGCCCACTCAGATCACACCCTGACCAACCAAAACATAGAAACATACAAAGCAAACTATGGTCAGGGTGTGACAATTTGTTCATCCATAATCCACCCATCCTTCTAGCATGGTTAATATAACTAATCCATGTCCTTGTCATCAGTGCACCCCACACACATTAAAAAGCTAAAGAAAGATCCCTCTCCAGCCCTATGCCCACCCCCCTCTCCCACTACTCTTCATACTGGCCTTCACCAGGGTCATAAGCCACAACATTTGGGTCGCCACCCCCCCCCCCCCCCTCCCTCACATGTTAACACCCCCCCCCCCTCTTAAAACCTAGACCCCATACCATCTTTCCCCTCAGACTCACACACATGTCCTCACCCCTTGTCCTCATTCCAAAATCCTACACACCCTCAGAAGCAGACACATACAAGGCACCCCCCCCCCCCCCATGGACGATTACAATACATCCCTTGTAATGTTTCCAATTTCTCTGTAAATACATGTAACACCCACACCTTAGGCTCATGTCTGCCTCTACACTGTTAAAACACCCTGTGTGTGTGTCTGTGTGTGTTAGGAAGCGGTCTACTGGCCGTTTACCTCTGCAAACATGTAGTAACCATCCTCTTAACCAGGCCACATTACATATGTACCAAACAAAAGAAACTCACTCTGAAGAATCAACCAGGCCAAGGCCTTCTCCATCAGCTTGTCCAGTCCCATTGCCATGATTAAAATGAAATCCTCATGTTCACAAGACCATACGTGTGTGTGTGTGTGTGTGTGTGTGAGGAGAGTGAAGAAGATACAAATGTATCCTATGTAATTCCCTGGTAGGGATCACAATGTATCCTATGTAATTCCCTGGATCACAATGTATCCTATGTAATTCCTTGGATCACAATGTATCCTATGTAATTCCCTGGTAGGGATCACAATGTATCCTATGTAATTCCCTGGTAGGGATCACAATGTATCCTATGTAATTCCTTGGTAGGGATCACAATGTATCCTATGTAATTCCCTGGTAGGGATCACAATGTATCCTATGTAATTCCCTGGTAGGGATCACAATGTATCCTATGTAATTCCCTGGTAGGGATCACAATGTATCCTATGTAATTCCTTGGTAGGGATCACAATGTATCCTATGTAATTCCTTGGTAGGGATCACAATGTATCCTATGTAATTCCTTGGTAGGGATCACAATGTATCCTATGTAATTCCCTGGTAGGGATCACAATGTATCCTATGTAATTCCTTGGTAGGGATCACAATGTATCCTATGTAATTCCTTGGTAGGGATCACAATGTATCCTATGTAATCTCCTGGATCACAAAGTATAGCTTTTTTTCTCTCCATTGTTTGCAATATTAATACTGCAAAGGACAATGACGAGTGGAAAAGGGACAAGTGGATTGGTCCTCATCTTTATTATCCTAAGAAAAGAAACAAACAAAGTTGATGGTGGTTTACTATGATGACTTGTTCCATATTGTAATAGGATGGTCAATGATCACCTGTAAGCATTGCCAAAAACAGAAGAAAAAAAAACTCCCAATCCTCCCAACCTCCCAATCTCAAAAGAGATGTGAGCTGCACAAGTGTATGTTCAATAGCTCCATAGCTCAATGTGTGTATGAATGTCTACCTGTACTCTCAGTTACAATAAGCTCCGTATTACTGTTGCTCCAATGCACTTCCTGAGGATAATCCCTCACACAGGAGAGGGAACGGCAGGCCACCTGGACACACCAACATACAGTATGAGTTTTCACTCTCAGAAACACACGCACAGTACCCACACTCTCAGCAACACACACACACACACACACGCGCACACACTCTCAGAAACACACACACACACACACACAGTACCCACACTCTCAGAAACACACACACACAGTACCCACACAGTACCCACACTCTCAGCAACACACAAACACACAGTACCCACACTCTCAGAAACGCACACACACACACACACACACACACACACACAGTACCCACACTCAGAAAAAAAGGCTTCTGTTAGGGTACAGTATTGTTCCCGGGGGTACAAAAATATTAAAATACACAATGTATCTTCAGAGGTACCCATATAATCTCACATGGTACTGTCCAGTACCCTGGACATATTAGTCCTCAATGGCACTCCCCATGTTATACAGGCTGTTCGGCACAAGAAACCTAGACCTCTGAGAGCATCTGCAACAAATGTAACTTGTTACAGTTTTTTTGGATTGCTTACACACTAAAATGAAAAGTAGTACACTATTAGCAAAACCTTACACTCAAGAAGCAAAACATCAGCCCATATTTGCACAACTATAAGCACATTGTCAACCTCACACTTGTTGCAAAACTCTACACACAGTGATTTGCAAAACACTAAACACACTTAACATACATTACACACAAAAATCTATCATGAAGTCACGTCCTTGCAATACCAAAGCACTGACTGTCAAATTACCACACCGTCCAAACAATTGGTTCAACACAGTATTCAGGTGTGCAAACACTTGTTTGCTTAATTGTAGACACACCAATCAGGTGTATAAGCACTATAAAAAGCAGCAGGTGAGTTCATCGGTCTTTAAGCACAATGGAAAGAGTCAGAGAAAGAGTAAGACGAGGAGGATGAGGAGGAGGAGGACGACGACGACGACGAGGAGGACGAGGAGAATGAGGAGAATGAGGAGGACGACGAGGAGAACGAGGAGGATGAGGAGAACGAGGACGAGAACGAGGAGGAGGAGGAAGGGGAGGAAGAGGAAGACAAGAAGGTGCTCAAAGAGGACCGAATCTGACAAATGAGATCCACGCAACACTGGTTTACCACGTTCTCAACCACGGCCTGATGCTGAGGGAAATTGGACTGCGCGTACAGCCAAATCTAAGCCGATATACAGTGGCAAGTGTGATGAGAACATTTAGACTGGAAAATAGGTTTTGTAAAAATATCATCATATCAAAAACATCTGCACGGTTTCAGTAACTGCTTACGGTACTGTATTCTATCAGCACTTCTGTTACCTTTTCCAGTGAAATTACTGTACTATTGTATACTGTTTTTTTTCTACATAGGATTGAGGGTCAGGGACGACAAAGGGGAAGGCCTCCTATGTTCACAGAACAGCAAGAGAGGGAGATAGTAAACATGGTTTTGGCCAACAATGCTATAACATTCAAGCAGCTCCAAGCTAACATTGTCAATAACCACGCCATTTTCAACGATATCCATCAGGTCTCAACATCAACACTGCCACGCATCCTAAAAAAAAAACCTATTTAAATGAAGCAAATTTATCGAGTGCCTTTCGAGCGCAATTCCGAAAGGGTGAAACGACTGCGGCATGATTATGCAGAGGTATGTATTCACTTTAGCAGTGTGATCTTGCATACTGTCTCATAATATTTTACTGTACTGTAATATGTATACTAGATCTACACTGAACTACACAATTTTGCCTGACACTGTTTTTCTGAGAGTTTTATGAATGGATGGAGAGGAGATCCAGCATGAGTTAATTTATGTAGATGAGGCTGGGTTCAACCTGACGAGAACACGAAGGAGGGGAAGAAGCATCATTGGCCACAGGGCTATAGTCAATGTCCAGGGCAACGTGGGGGTAATATAACACTGTGCAGCCATTACACAGAATGGGGTCCTCCAAAGTCATGCCTATATGGGCCCTTACAACACAGCACACATACTTACATTCTTGGACAAATTGCACAACATAACAGCAGCAAATCAAATCGATCATATGCAATACATTGTTGTCTGGGACAATGTGTCTTTCCACCGCTCTGCTCTGGTTCAGAACTGGTTTCAGCAACATCCACATTTCACCGTCCTATATCTTCCACCATACTCTCCATTCCTCAACCCTATAGAAGAGTTTTTCTCGGGATGGCGGTGGAAGGTATATGATCTCTGTCTCCAGGCTGAGGTACCCCTCATCCAAGCCATGGAGGAGGCCTGTGACCAGATGGAGGTAGCAGCAATGCAAGGATGGATTCGTCATTCAAGACGTTTCTTTCCAAGGTGTCTTGCTAATGACAACATTGCCTGCAATGTTTTAATTTTTAACGTAAAGTGACGTTTGGTTACAGTATTATGAATCTCCATGTTGACGTGGGCGTGTTGAGAAATAAATGAGTTTCTTCAGTCTTCAACATTGGTCGTGTGTAGTGTTTGGTGAATTGACATTATATTTGTACTTTGTTGATAGTAGCCTACTCTAATCATAGGGAAGTAGAAGTGCTAAAAGTGTTTTAGGTTCATCACAGCAGAGTGTAACTCGTGTAAACAGAGTATAGTAATGTGAAACGTGTGTGTTTCATATGGTAACAAAGTGTGGTTTTTAAAAAGAAGTGTATAGTTTTTACAAGAGTGTTTAATTTTGCAAAGGATCTGTAGTGTTTTGCTAATTGGGTGTGTGGTTGTGCTAATTGTGTGTAGTGTTTTGAAAACACGGGCCCTGTTTTGAAAATCATAACCGCCATCGATAAAAGACAGTACTGTGCAGCTGTCTTCACCGACTTGGCCAAGGCTTTCCACTCTGTCAATCATCGTATTCTTACCGGCAGACTCAATAGCCTTGGTTTTTCTAATGACTGCTCGCCTGGTTCACCAACTACTTTGCAGACATAGTTCAGTGTGTCAATTCGGAGGGCATGTTGTCTCTGGCAGTCTCTACAGTACCTCTGGCAGTACCACAGAGTTCAATTCTCGGGCCAACTCTTTTCTCTGTATATATCAAAGTATCATTCTGTATACTTCTGGCCCTTCCTTGGACACTGTGCTAACAAACCTCCAAACGAGCTTCAATGCCATACAACACTCCTTCCATGGCCTCCAACTGCTCTTAAATGCTAGTAAAACCAAATGCATGCTTTTCAACTGTTCGCTTCCCGCACCCGCCCGCCCGACTAGCATCACCACCCTGGACGGTTCTGACCTAGAATATGTGGACAACTACAAATACCTATCCTACCGATCCTCGACTTCGGCGATGTCATCTACAAAATAGCTTCCAACACTCTACTCAGCAAACTGGATGCAGTTTATCACAGTGCCGTCTGTTTTGTTACCAAATCACCTTATACCACCCACCACTGCGACCTGTATGCTCTAGTCGGCTGGCTCTCGCTACATATTCGTTACCAAGTCTATGCTAGGTAAAGCTCCGCCTTATCTCAGTTCACTGGTCACGATAACAACACCCACCCGTAGCACACGTTCCAGCAGGTATATCTCACTGATCATCCCCAAAGCCAACACCTCATTTGGCCACCTTTCCTTCCAGTTCTCTGCTGCTAGTGACTGGAACGAATTGCAAAAATCGCTGAAGTTGGAGTCTTTTATTTCCCTCACCAACTTTAAACATCAACTATCTGAACATCTAACTGATCGCTGCAGCTGTACATAGTCCATCTGTAAATAGCCCACCCAATCTACCTACCTCATCCCCATACTGTTTTTATTTTATTTACTTTTCTGCTCTTTTGCACACCAGCATCTCTACTTGCACATCTTCTGCTCATTTATCACTCCAGTGTTAATCTGCTAAATTGTAATTATTCGCTCCTATGGCCTATTTATTGCCTACCTCCTCATGCCTTTTGCACACACTGTATATAGACTTTCTTTTTTCTACTGTGTCATTGACCTGTTTATTGTGTCATTGGCTTGTTTATTGTTTACTCCATGTGTAACTCGGTGTTGTTGTCTGTGTCACACTGCTTTTCTTTATCTTGGCCAGGTCGCAGTTGCAAATGAGAACTTGTTCTCAACTAGCCTACCTGGTTAAATAAAAGGTAAAATAAAAAAATAAAATAAAATGTTTTAAATAAAGACTTAAAGGTCGAGACCGAGTCTGCATCTCTGACATGGGTAGGCAGACCATTTGATAAAAATAAAGCTCTATAGGAGAAAGCCCTGCCTCCAGCTGTTTGCTTAGAAATTCTAGGGACAATTGGGAGGCCTGCGTCTTGTGACCGTAGCGCATGTACGGCAGGACCAAATTAGAAAGATAGGTAGGAGCAAGCCCATGTAATGCTTTGTAGATTAGCAGCAAAACCTTGAAATCAGCCTTTGCCTTAATAGGAATCCCAGTTTAGGGAGGCTAGCACTGGAGTAATATGATCAAATGTTTTGGTTCTAGTCAGGATTCTAGCAGCCGTATTTAGCACCAACTAAAGTTTATTTTGTGCTTTGTCCGGGTAGCTGGAAAATAGAGCATCATTTTCTGCATAATTTTTGGACAGAAAGTTTCAGATTTGTGCAATGTTACGAAGATGGAAAAAAGCGGTCCTTGAAATAGTCTTGATATGTTCATCAAACGAGAAATCAGGGTCCAGATTAACGCCGAGGTCCTTCACAGTTTTGTGTGAGACAACTGTACAGCCATCAAGATTGTCAGATACAACAGAAGATCACTTTGTTTCTTGGGACCTAGAACTAGCATCTCTGTTTTGTCCGAGTTTAAAAGTAAAACATTTTCCGCCATCAACTTACTCATGTCTGAAAACACAGGCTTCCAGAGGTGGCAGATAAAGATCTAAACCAGGCCAGAACTTGTCCGTGCAGACCAATTTGGGTTTCCAATCTCTCCAAAAGACTGTCATGACAACAAAGGTTTGAGCCTGGACCCCACCATAGAGCTAATGGCCCTCTTCAACAGCGGGAGGAAGAGCTTACAGGAGCAGTCATGTTGTCATTATGCTCTGCCAGTGAGGAGTCAGAGGGTTAGTCACAAGTTCAATATCCAGCTCTGGACCAGGAAGAGTTGCAGATTCAAGATCCAGATCAGAATCATGATGAGTCGTAGGTTCAATTTCCGGATGGTTCACAGGATCAGTCACCATCACCACACGTCTCCTTCACCATCACCTTATCAGCCCTTTCCTACACCGACCTGAAACCTCCTCAGCCACCGTAGACCATTGGGGTTCAAACTAAAACCCCACCTATGCCTTCACCTCCCAGTAAGATTTTGAACCAACCTCAGTGTCTGCTGACCACCTGTGGGATCGAAACTCAAATCCCACCGCAGCCGATGCTTCCAAGCAGGGTTGTGGACTCACTTCAGACTCTAATAATAACCAGTAGGGTCCAAATTATTGACCTACCCCAGCTTTTCCTGCTTAGCTGGGTTCCAATCCCACCTCAACCTTCTGGGCCACACCCACCAGAAGAATGCCTGGGGGCCCAGTCTGGCCCTAGCTAGTAGCTACCAGCACAGCAATGCTCCCGGGCTTCCACTCAGTAAATGACAGGGGTGGAGCACCCTGACCCGTTTCCCTCACTATCCCTACCACGGTCAATGGGGCCAACGTGACGGAGCTCCTTGTCGTCCCCACTTATACTATACCCAGAACTAATCTGCCCTACTTCGAAAGTGGGAAAGAGAGTGATTTCATCCTTTTGAAGATGGCCCTAGACAGCCTCCTATGTTACCATGGTCACCTCTCAGAGCAGAACAAATTTCAAGTGCTCCTGGATCGTTTGAAACTGGCAAGTGCACTGAAACTGGCAAAGTACGACACCAGGCCATACACCCCAGCTCTCAGTGCCTTGAATGCCAAGTATTGACAGCCCCGCCAGCTCGTGCAGTGTGAAATTGGCAACATCCTCAATGTGCCACATGTGAGGGCAGGAGTTGACATAGCCTTCCAAGAATTCTCTCCATCCAATCCTTGATAGGTATGCTGAGGACATTGTATTCTCATTGGCTCTACAGCAGACTATGCCCCTAAGACCGACAGACCCCACACAGACCCCAGACAGACCCTAACTTTGCTTGTAATAGGGAAATTAACAAGAATTAGCTGGAGCTTGTGCTCATTTTTTGATTGTGAAATAAAAATTATTCTAATATGAGCTGATGGTCAACCATAATGTCGCTGAAAAATAGAAACAACTTACATTTTCAGAAACACCAAAAGTTTTTCCGTGTTGTCCTTGTAAACAAAGATGGGAGTATGACAATTACTGGCAGCTACTGGATGCATTTATATATCATATATTTTTGTTAAACACACGGTTTATTACATTAGGATATTATTTGTTACCATCAGCTTCTGTAATCTATATTCTCCAGCCATACTAGCACTGGTTGAAGGGAGGAAGATATTGATATATCCCTGTGTCATACTTCATCAATACAATATACATGTGGTTTTATTACCAGTGTGTTATCCAATTACCTCAGCTGGTAATTGGATCATTCATCAAAATGATATATGCCATTTAGCTATGGCTTCCTTAATATATCAATACATTAATACTCAATCAAACAATGCAACGTGTCCTTTAACTGCGATCCACTCCCTGTGTGGTCGCAAAGTTCAAAAGAACTGACTAAAGAGGGAGAGAGAATGTACTTCACAATTTAACATACCATATTGCTTTATATTTCTCACAAACACCCAAATGCACAAAAGAGCAATAGTTCCAAACATGTACAAAATGTGAATTTCAGTTCCACAGAATGATCTGATCATGTGCTGAAACAAAAATGTGTTTTTTTGTATACTGCTCCAGTGCCAAAAGAACTATACTTTTTTGTTTTGCATTCCCTCCCCCCTCCAACTGTCACCGGACAACAATGGTTATCTGCTGGTGTGTTCCTTTTGCAGGTCCAGCCATAGTCCTCACTATAGTACACGAAGAGACTTCCATCAGGGACCCATGGAAGTCTAAAGCAAAAGATAACGAGCATTGACCCTCCCAATGTCTTTGATCTGACATGATATAATGAGGTGATTGACTGATTGCATACTCCTGTCCAGTGGCTGTTCATCATTCGTCAACCTGCCTGTCTGTCTCGGAGTCACCACTTTGCGGTACATGACAGAGATGTAGATAAAGAGCAGGGTTGGGTAGGTTACTTTATGAAAGTAATATGTTAGAGTTACTAGTTACCTGTCCAAACTTGAAATCAGTAATGTAACTTTTGGATTACCCGAACTCAGTAGCATAATCTGATTACTTTTAGATTACTTTACCCTTAAGAGCCATTAGAAGAAAACACAAATGTATATTCAATACAATATTATTGGTTGCGTGCACGTATTTTGAAGATGTTATCATGTGTAGCCGAAATGCTTATGTTCCTAGCACCAACAGGGCATTAATACCTAACAATACAAAACAAATACAAAAATAAAAATAATGGAATAAAGAAATATTAGAACGAGCAATGTCAGGAATATAAATAATATGAATATAAATACGTATATGATGATGTGTTCAGACATTATGGACAGTATATGAAGTATATGAATAGGTGTGCACAACAGTAGTTATGTAAGATCCCCTTAAAGAATAGTCTTTCGTTATATCTTAGTGTTTTTTCTAACCTGATAAAATCTTGTCTTTGTGTGACTTAGTCATAAGACTGGGCATGTAGCTAAGATCTGTTTAGGTTCGACTGCCGTATGTTAGACATCGTGGGTTCACTATCTGCAGGAAGTCAGCTGTGTGGAACCTTGCAGGAGGAGCACATTATATTGCAAGCTGTGACAAAACACAGTTATACAGTTGAGCCCTCGTGCTATCGTGCTATCAAGCCCGGGCTATCTTAATCTGCACAGACAAACCAATCGCATTTTACAGTATGTTCTGCCCTTGTTTCCAGACATCTGCTAAACTGCCACACAAAAGATGTTGTACTTTTTTCTTTTTCTATTATCATGCTGAAACATGAGGTGATGTTGGTACATGAATGGCACGATAATGGGCCTCAAGATCTCATCATGTTATCGCTGTGCATTCAAAGTGCCATAGAGAAAATGCAATTGTGTTCATTGTCCGTAGCTTACACCTGTCCATACCATAAATCCACCGCCACCATTGGGCACGCTGCTGTCCAGGTGGCTGGTCTCAGAAGATCCCACAGGTGAAGACACCGGATGTGGCGGTCCTGGGCTGGCGTGCTTACACACGGTCTACGGTTGTGAGGCCGGTTGGACTTACTGCCAAATTCTCTAAATTGACATTGGAGGCGGCCTATGGTAGAGAGATATCTGTGGTATTGTGTGACAAAACTGCACATTTGAGTGGCCTTTTATTGTCCCCAGCACAAGGTGCACCTGTGTAATGATTAATCAGATTCTTGATATGCCACACATGACAGGTGGATGGATTATTTTGGCAAAGGAGAAATGCTCACTAGCAGTGATGTACTGTAAGTAAATTTGTGCACAACATTTCATAGAAATAAGCTTTTTGTGCGTACGGACTATATCTGGGATCTTTTTACTTCAGCTCGTGAAACATGGGACCAACATTTTAAATGTTGTGTTTAGATTTTTATTCAGTGTACATATGAAGTGGGGAAAAAAGAATGTAAACATTATTAAAGTAACCAGTGTTCAATGACTATGTACAAAGGGCAGCAGTCTCCAAGGTGCAGGGTTAGTAACAGTGATTGAAGTTCAGGGCAAAGTACTGGGCAGAAGCAAGCTAGTGGTGACTCTTTAACAGTCTGATGGCCTGGCAACTTTGATTGACCTGTAGTCTCCGCCTTCTAGATGGCGACATCTATTGCAAGATTAATTAATGTTAGAGTTTAAATGGATGTTGCATTTTACTTCATGGGTTGGTTATGTAGCCCGTTGCTTTATACTACAGATTTCCAGTCATTCCAATTAATTTAATACCACTTGATCTTTAAGAATAGGACTTGGAAATATGGAAGTATAGATTAGCCAAATTGTTTTACCTGAGCATAACCCCAAAACAAAGTACTTATCAGCCTGCCCTATTCTGTTGTTTATGATTTTGTTGTCATGGAGGACAGATTGGGCTCATTGCTTCGAGTTGAAAAATAAGTGCTGCGTTCATGGTATGGCATGGATTGAGCACTACCGAAAAGTGCTATTTGCATTTGAAAAATTAATGCCATATGCTGCGTTTGCTATAGGCCTATTCTTTACAGTTTTGTTGGTGACACTTTGATATCTTGATAATTTGTTTAAAGGGCGATTCCACAGCTGAAACAATAACAAGATCCAGCTCGACTCTGTTTTGGTAAAAATATGAGGGATGGCCCTTGAGAAATGTAACCACTCTCAGATTAACAGACAGAGCTATGGATGCAAGTACTGACCACTCATTATATGAAAATATTTTTTAACCATGTTATGAGGCTATACAGTGTTTATTTACATTTATAATGTTTACAAACATTGGAGAAAAACAAGCTTATACTTGTCATGGATTGTGACAGTTGAACTAAGCTCATGAGACATTTATAAATAATGTTCTTCAAGAATCAATGGGTATATATGATTACTGTATCCTAAATTGATGTATCAAGTAGAGATTGCCCCTTTAAATCTATCAAAAGTGTGCGAGTTTGAGCAAGTCAAATCAAATGCTATTTGTCAAATGCGCCGAATACAACAGGTGAAGTGAAGTGCTTAAAGTGAAGTGCTTACTTACAAGCCCTTAACCAACAGTGCAGTTCAAGAATTATAGTTAATAAAGTATTTACTAAATAAAAATCAATCAAGAAGTAACACAATAAATGTACATAACAATGACGAGGCTATATACAGGAGGGACCGGTACCGATGTCAATGTGCGGGGGTACAGGTTAGTCGGGGTAATTTGTAAAGTGACTATGCATAGATCATAAACAGCGAGTAGCAAAAAATAGATTGATCAATAAAATCCCTATTCATGGTCTTCTTCTTCTTTTGACAGTATAGAGCACAATACCATGGAGGAGTTTAGAAGGTAGGAACTCTGTGAAACTTTTATTCCTTAGGCTGGGATCTGCACTATGCAGCTGTTGCAAGAGTGCAATTTTCACTGGCTGTCCACTGCTCGAAAAAACAATGATTTACCATTATTGGATTAAAATACACATATACAGTACATTTGTGAGTAGCCATCCACAACAACCACAGTATGTAAGGTGCAAATAGCTAAATGAGAGAGCAGCAGTGTGATTCACATCAATGCGCCATGTAGAAATTTTTGTGACTTGACTACAATTAATGTGATGACATGCTATTTATCGAATAATTACCTAAAGTTTAATTATTACACAATTAAATAAATAATGTAAAAATTAACTCATTAGGAATCTGCGGCACCATGGGAAAAGTTTGTTTAATGAGTTACCATTTCCCGAATTTAAAGAATATATCAGAATATATTGAGATCATGGCAGTCATCAATCCTGTTGCATCTCTAGGGGCGCTATTTCATTTTTGGATAAAAAAACGTTCCCGTTTTAAGCGCGATATTTTGTCACGACAAGATGCTCGACTATGCATATTCTTGACAGTTTTGGAAAGAAAACACTCTGAATTTTCAGAATCTGCAAAGATTTTGTCTGTAAGTGCCCCAGAACTCATTCTACAGGCGAAACCAAGATGAAACGTCAAACAGGAAATTAGCAGAATTTCTGAAGCTCTGTTTTCTAATGTCTCCTTATATGGCTGTGAATGCGACAGGAATAAGCTTAGACCTTCTGCCGTTTCCCCAAGATGTCGGCAGCATTGTGACGCATTTGTAGGCATATCATTGGAAGATTGACCATAAGAGACTACATTTTCCAAGTGTCCGCCTGGTGTCCTGCGTCGAAACTGGTGCGCAAAGCCAGGTGCAAGCATTTTTCCATTTGATTGAGAGGAGAAACCATGCTTCCACGAACGATATATCATCGAAGAGATATGTGAAAAACACCTTGAGGATTGATTCTAAACAATGTTTGCCATGTTTTCAGTCGATATTATGGAGTTAATTTGGAAAAAAGTTCGCGTTTTGAGGACTGAATTTTCGGGTTTTTTTGGTAGCCAAATGTGATGTACAAAACGGAGCTATTTCTAATACACAAAGAATCTTTTTGGAAAAACTGAGAATTTGCTATCTAACTGAGTCTCCTCATTGAAAACATCCGAAGTTCTTCAAAGGTAAATGATTTTACTTGAAGGCTTTTATGTTTTTGTTGAAATGTTGCGTGCTGGATGCTAACGCTAATGCTAACGCTAAATGCTACGCTAGCTAGCTACTTTTACACAAATTATTGTTTTCCTATGGTTGAGAAGCATATTTTGAAAATCTGAGATGACAGTGTTGTTTACAAAAGGCTAAGCTTGAGAGATGGCATATTTATTTCATTTCATTTGCGATTTTCATGAATAGTTAACGTTGCGTTATGGTAATGAGCTTGAGTCTGTATTCACGATCCCGAATCCGGGATGGGGAGATCAGAAAGGTTAATAATTTCGTAATATCAATCTCATTCTGAACGCCGTTGGCCTCGTGAATCTGCAAAAACCCTAGCCTAAGTGATGGATTAGCGATATACAAATTGGCTTAATTATTTATTTCTTAACTAAATAATCACACAGAATTACATAAACACACACACGGTATCGGTTATATAGACTACTAACATAATGCAATGAAATGTCCCTAGTGGACTAACCCGATATGACGGCTTGTTACACTATGAAACTGCGTGGGGAATATGAAGAGCAGGAGAGACAGAGAGTGGGATAATTGTACAAAAATGTGGAAAATACGCTCATCGTAAATATGGATATTTAGCACCCTAACCGCTCTTTTGAATTTAGAAATGCAACATGTATTTACGCTTAGATGTCTTTGTCGTCTCTCTGTTGAAACAACTCGTCCTTCTAGGTCAAAGGATGTAAGACTCTGGTTTGTCCACCAGAGATCACATTGTCCTTTGTAGTTGTACTCTTCTTTTGTTCTGGATTGTTCGCTAGAATAGATACATCAGAGTACCACACGGTGGTGAGAGGGAACTATTCCTCCTCTCTCATCTTGGGTTGAGTTTCCTAGACTACCAGTACTTAAACAGCTGCAGACTGAATGTTCCGGTGTGTCTTTATCTTCTTCACTTGAGAGCTTCAGGGGGTCTTACCATTTTCTGGTCTGGTAGTTTTAAACAATTTCAACGTGTGGACTGGTCCTCACTTTCTCTGGTCTAATGTACATTTCGTTACGAGTCCTTTTAAGCTTGGGTAAATAGGGGTATTCCATCAAGGTAACATGAAGTCTGTGCTCACGCGGGCGTGGTTAGTGACATTTAGAAGACTAAAATCACATTTCATCTTCACAAAAGTATTCTTATACTTAATCATTTATTTTATACAACATTTAGATGCAAACTTGATAACTAGAACATGTACACCTTCAGAGTTACAGTTATCTTGCTATACCATCCTTAATGATATCGCAAAATAATAAATGATACTCAAATATACTAATTGATTCAAAAAACTTTATTTTTAGAAAAGTATCATCTTTGTAAACTATATCATAAATAGGACTGGTGGAGTTGTCACACATGCAGCTAACACAGACATATGGAAATGTCTGCTCTACCCAAAATTACAACCAATTAATTGCAGCTTTACCACAAAAATGGAAGAGGCAAATGGAAGGGGGAAAGTAAGGAACTTGTTTGTCAGCCCTGCATTAAATACCAAAATTGGTTAAAGAAAATAGTGCTAAATAAAAATGTATACCAGTTTCATTTCATTTTTTACAAATGTAATTTTTTATACAGCTGTGCCATATAAATTGCAAAATAGTTGGGAAGAGATTTGCGATGTACCGATTCCATGGCACATGGTTTATGAATTGACACGTAAACAATAACGGATTCAAAACTTTGAATTTTTCAATTTAAATTATTATACAACATACTTGCAACCAATATAAACTCAGCAAAAAAAGAAATGTCCCTTTTTCAGGACCCTTTCTTTCAAAGATAATTAGTAAAAACCCAAATAACTTCACAGATCTTCATTGAAAAGGGTTTAAACACTTTGTCGTGTCTTTGGCATCATTTAACTGAAGACTGTTATTTTATCAAGTCAATTCTCTGTAATTTATTATTACATGATTAAACTAATCATGTAAATGTAATTAACTAGGAAATTGGGGCACCATGGAAAATCTTCAGATTACAAAGTTATAATTTTCCTAATATAACTTTCTGATATTTTAATATCTGATCAATTACTCTTCTAATTAATGAATTACGAATCACGTTAGTCTCATTCCAAATGTCGTAAATTGTTGGTTATCTGCACGAACCCAGTCTTCAATATGAATCATCCATACATCAATTGTCTCAATCATTTATTTATTAACTAACTAACTAATCACAGAAATGCATAAACAAACAAACAATGTAGATATGGTTACAAGGAAATGATAGGGGATGTTCCCTAGTGGGCTAAACCGGTATCGCGGCTTAGTAGAAAAGGGACTGAGAAGGGTGCGAAAGACAAAAGACTACACAGTTGATAATTATAATAATTATAATAATTGAAATGCTAATCCTTTGCTCACTCATTCAGGAATAATTGCAATCAATATATATATTTACGCTCAGTGTGTCGTTATGATCTCTGTTGGAATTGTCCTTTTCAGTTGGATAGTTCATCTGAGATTTTCTCTGGGTCCCTGGAGTCTTTGGTTAGATGGGTACTTCAGAGTAACATTCAGAAATGCTCTTATAGAATAGATGTTTCGGCAGTTGTCAGTCTTCGCATTCATTCGACATTTATTCTAGATGCAGACTAGTAATTAGTATTGAAGATTTGCTCTTATTCTGTCAGTATCGATAGTCTCAGAGTTTCAACAACCATTACAACCTTAGCTTATACTCAGGTTTTATGGTCTCTACTCAAACCTTAGCTCCCTCGATGCATGTGTGGTATGCAGGGAAATTCCTCAGCTGGGAGTTATATCCTAAACAGTAGGAAAGGGCTGTCCCATGACACCAGATCAATGTCTGTGCTCATGGGGCGGGCCTATGACTTAGTTAAACTCCAAAGGGAATTGGACTCTCCTTCATTAAACAGTTTAAACTCATTAATTTCATACAACAATTAGATGCCAGACTCACAATGGAGACTCTTGTATAAACAGAGTTATGGTAATGTGGCTGTATTTTCTCTCATGAGGTCACAAAATTGTACAAAACAGACCAGTTTGTAGCTGGCTACTTCACCGACCGTTTATGCATTCTCCAAAACATGGATATTGTTCAGTTCTCAAGTTCTGTGATGTGGAAGAAGTTCCCCTGTTCTCCTGTGAAACTCTCTCTCTCTCTCTCTCTACTGCCTGGCAATGAGGAGAGAGACTCCTCTAGGAATGTATGACTTGCGATAAGAGCCTGGGTGTAGGGGGAAGAGAGAGGTGGTGAGAGAGAGAGAGAGAGAGAGATGGGGCTCGCTATACCCAAAGGGGTCCACATCATGACAACATTTTCCCATGCTTATTCAATGAACCAAAAACAATTCATGAACATGCACCTGTGGAACGGTCGTTAAGACACTAACAGCTTACTGACGGTAGGCAATTATGGTCACAGTGTTGGAACCTTAGGATGCTAAAGAGGCCTTTCTACTGACTCTGAAAAACACCAAAAGAAAGATGCCCAGGGTCTCTGCTCATCTGCATGAACGTGCCTTAGGCATGCTGCAAGGAGGCATGAGGACTGCAGATATGGCCAGAGCAATACATTGCGATGTCTATACTGTGAGACGCCTAAGACAGCGCTACAGGGAGACAGGACGGACAGCTGATCATCCTCGCAGTGGCAGACCACGTGTAACATCACCTGCACAGGATCTGTAAATCCGAACATCACACCTGCAAGACAGTTATAGGATGGCAACAACAACTACCTGAGTTACACAAGGAACGCACAATCCCTCTATCAGTGCTCAGACTGTCTGCAATAGGCTGAGAGAGGCTGATCTGAGGTCTTGTAGACCTGATGTAAGGCAGGTCCTCACCAGACATCACCGGCAACAACGTCACCTATGGGCACAAACCCACCATCGCTGGACCAGACAGGACTGTCAAAAAGTGCTCGACTGACAAGTCGCGGTTTTGTCTTACCAGGAGTGAAGGTCACGAAGATTTGCGTTTACCGTCAAAGGAATGAGCATTACACCGAGGCCTAGACTCTGGAATGGGATCGATTTGGAGGTGGAGGGTCCGTCATGGTCTGGGGCGTTGTGTCACAGCATCATCGGACTAAGCTTGTTGCAATTGCAGGTATTCTCAACGCTGTGCATTATAGGGAAGACATCCTCCTCCCTCATGTGGTACCCTTCCTGCAGGCTCATCCTGACATGACCCTCCAGCATGACAATGCCACCAGCCATACTGCTTGTTCTGTGCATGATTTCCTGCAAGACAGGAATGTTAGTGTTCTGCCATGGCCAGCGAAGAGCCCGGATCTCAATCCCTTGGAGCACGTCTGGGCCCTGTTGGATGAGAGGGTGAGGGCTAGGGCCATTCCCCCCAGAAATGTCCTGGACCTTGCAGGTTCCTTGGTGGAAGGTTGGGGTAGCATCTCACAGTAAGAACTGTCAAATATGGTGCAGTCCATGAGGAGGAGATGCACGGCAGTGTTTAATGCAGCTGGTGGCCACATCAGATACTGACTGTTGCTTTTGATCCCCCTCCCCTTTGTTCAGGGACACATTATTCAATTTCTGTTAGTCACATGTCTGTGGAACTTGTTAAGTTTGTCTCAGTTGTTTAATCTTATGTTCATACAAATATTTACATATGTTAAGTTTGCAGAAAATAAAACGCAGTTGAAAGTCAGAGGACGTTGCTTTTTTGATGAGTTTAAACAATTGATGACGGAAGTTTACTTACACTTAGGTTGAAGTCATTAAAACTCGTTTTTCAAACACTCCACAAATGTTTTGTGAACAAACTATAGTTTTGGCAAGTCGATTAGGACATCTACTTTGTGCACGAAACAAGTCATTATTTCAACAATTGTTTACAGACATGTTGTTTCACTTATAATTCACTGTATCACAGTTCCAGTGGGTCAGATGTTTACATACAGTAAGTTGATTGTGCCTTGAAACAGCTTGGAAAATTCCAGAAAATGGTGTCATATCTTTAGAAGCTTCTGATAGGCTAATTGACATAATTTGAGTCAATTGGAGGTGTACCTGTGGATGTATTTCAAGGCCTACCTTCAAACTCAGTGCCTCTTTGCTTGACACGATGGTACAATCAAAAGAAATCAGCCAAGACCTCAGAAAAAAATTGTAGACTTGTAACGGCTGTTTGAAGAAGTGGACCAAAGTGCAGCGTGGGAAGTGTTCATAATTTATTAATAGAACAGAACACTGAATAACAAACAAAGAGAACGAACAAAACCCAAACATTTCTGTCTGGTGCAAACACAAAAACTACCCAACAAAACACAGGTGGGAAAAGGCTACCCAAGTATGGTTCTCAATCAGAGACAACGATAGACAGCTGCCTCTGAGAACCACACCCAGCCAACACACAGAAATAGAAAACATAGAACACAAAACATAGAATGCCCACCCCAACTCACGCCCTGACCAAACCAAAATAGAGACATAAAAAGGATCTCTAAGGTCAGGGCGTGACAGTACCCCCCCCCCCCCCCCCCCAAAAGGTGCGGACTCTGGCCGCAAAACCTAAACCTATAGGGGAGGGTCTGGGTGGGCATCTATCCGCGGTGGCGGCTCTGGTGCGGGATGTGGACCCTCACCACCGACCGCGGACAGGAGGGCGACTCTGGCGGCGCCGGACAGGAGGGCGACCCTGGCGGCGCCGGACAGGAGGGAGACTCTAGCGGCGCCGGACAGGAGACAGGCACATGACTCACCAGGCTGGGGAGACACACAGGAGACCTGGTTCTGGGAACAGGCACAGGACTCACCAGGCTGGGGAGACATACAGGCGGCCTCCTCCTTGGCCAAGGCACCGGACACACTAGGCCGTGGAGGCACACTGGGGGTCTCGAGCTCAGAGCTGGCCCCACCCATTCTGGCTGGATGCCAGCTTCCACCCGGCAAATGCAGGACGCTGGCACCGAGCACACTGGCCTGTGAATGCTCAGCCGAGACACCGTGCACATCACCCCATAGGGGTCTGACCAGTCACATGCTCGCCCTGGTAAGCACGGGGAGTGGGCTCAGGTCTCAAAAAAAATTTGGGGCTGCCTCTCAGCCTTCCTTGCCAGCTGTGTTCCTTCGTAATGTTGCCACCCAGCCTGCCTCCAGGGGCCCTTCCCGTCTAGGATCTCCTCCCATGTCCAGGAGTCCCTTTCACCACGCTGCTTGGTCTTTTGGTGGTTGGTAGTTCTGTAGAAGTGGACCAAAGAGCAGCGTGGTAAGTGTTCATAATTTATTAATAGAACAGAACACTGAATAACAAACAAAGAGAACGAACGAAACCCAAACATTTCTGTCTGGTGCAAACACAAAAACAGAAAACAACTACCCACAAAACACAGGTGGGAAAAGGCTACCTAAGTATGGTTCTCAATCAGAGACAACGATAGACAGCTGCCTCTGATTGAGAACCACACCCAGCCAACACACAGAAATAGAAAACATAGAACACAAAACATAGAATGCCCACCCCAACTCAAGCCCTGACCAAACCAAAATAGAGACATAAAAAGGATCTCTAAGGTCAGGGCGCGACAAGAGCTCCACAAGTCTGGTTCATCTTTGGGAGCAATTTCCAAATGCCTGAAGGTACTATGTACACCTGTACAAACAATAGTACGCAAGTAATAACACCATGGGACCACGCAGCTGTCATACCACTCAGGAAGGGGAAGCATTCTGTCTCTAAGAGATGGAGGAAACAGGTACAAAAGCATCTATGTCCACAGTAAAACCAGTCCTATATCAATATCAACACAACCTGAAAGGCCGCTCAGCAAGGAGGAAGCCACTGCTCTAAAACCGCCATAAAAAAATCCAGACTATCATTTGCAACTGCACATGGGGACAAAGATCGTCCTTTTTTGGAAGATCGTACAAATGTCCTCTGGTCTGGTGAAACAAAAATTGAACTCTATGGTCATAATGAGCATCGTTATGTTTGGAGGAAAAAAGGGGAGGCCTGCAAGCCGAAGAACACCATTCCAACAGTGAAACACAAGGGTGGCAGCATCATGTTGTGGGTGTGCTTTGCTACAGGATGGGCTGGTGCACTTCACAAAACAAATGGCATCATGAGGTAGGAAAATTATGTGGATATATTGAAGCAACATCCCTCAAAGGAGGGAGCCGTTGAGAAGAATGAAGGGTCTGAATTCCCCCTTGTTAGGGAACGCCCGCTGAACACGTTCAGACCCTTCTCCCCTTGGCAGTCATTCTAAATGCAGCTTACAGGTGATTAAAAGTTCAAGATTGTGCATATCCTAACTCTGGCTGGATTCCAATAGCAATTACACGTTGTAATCCAGCATCATTTGACTTTCTATATGTAGCCTTCAACCAGGAGTTTCAGACCACTGAGTTGGGGTAAAAATAAGCTGTCAAAGTATGGCCTGACGATATAGGGTGCCTTTGGAAAGTATTTAAACCCCTTGACTTTTTCCACATTTTGGATTAATGAATAAAATATTTTTTTCCCACATCAATCTATACACAATACCCCATAATGACAAAGCGAAAACAGGTTTTTAGAAATGTTGGCTAATTTCAAATCAGGAAGCTTTCAGTTACAGACCCAACACTCTTAACCACTAGACTACCTGCCTAGACCCAGGACTTACACCTCAGTCCATCACTCCCACTGCCTATCACCCCACCGTGGCTTCTACCCTCTCCAAAGGTCGACTTCTCACTACTAGAGATGATTAAGGAGGGAAAGGGTAAAGTGACCAAGGGACAAATGACATAGGGATATCTAAACTCCCACTACCCATCAGCCACACCGATATACAGTACACAGATGGCTTCAAATACCGCAAAACAGGCCATGCTGGTGGAGCCTATTCAAAGCTTAACATAACTAGGGAGGAAGAATTATGGACCATGTATCATTTCACAACAAAGCTAATGGCCTGCATCCTAGCGCTATCATGGGAGGAGGAATCCAAACTGGAGGGAGTCATCATTTTCTCAGACTCAAAATCAACACTACAAGGCCTGGAGCGAGAGAACAACAGTGACAGACAGGATTTAACGTACAACATACAACAAATTCTACATCATATCATTCAGCATCACACCAGGATTAGTTTTGGATGTGTATCAGCACACGTGGAAATGAAACCGCTAAAGAAACAGCAAAAGACGCCCCACATCAAGAGCTAAACATCCTCGTCCCAATGAGCAAGACTAAAGTCAAATCCATCATCAAACTCAAGATAACTAACAATGGTAGAAGGACTGGATAGAAGAAGAGAAGAGAAAGGGAGACTCCTACATTCCATCCACACATTAGTAAACTCACATCAACGATTCCAGGGGAGAAACAGAAATCACCATCGGAAGACAAAGACTAGGACACTGCCCACTGGGCACAGACGTCAACTCAACATCTATTCCACGTTGGTTCCACTTAACTTCATTGAAAAAACGTGGAAACAACGTTGATTCAACCAGTGTGTGCCCAGTGGGTGCAGCCTTAACCACTACCTCCATCGCATAAAGAAACACAACACTGGGCAATGTAAGAATAGGAAACCATGGAACACATTCTGCTCTACCTGTACGAGTTACACAAATCAGAGAAGAATCCTACAGAACACAATAACCAGCAAAGAGGAAAATGCTGGAGATCTCCAGAGCCTCCTCACACTCCAACAGCCTGATGAAGACATCCTCGAAGCTTTGATACTGTTCCTGACCACCTGTGGTCTCAAATCCAGAATATAAACAATAAGAACATAGTCCCAGTCTCTACCACACCCAATTCAGCAGGTGGCAGTAATGCACCATTCGTTTTTCACTTTGCGAGAAAGCCCAACTGAAGAAGAAGAAACCACTCATAGTAGTGCACAGTAGCACAGACTTTCTAAACCCAGAAGCAATGTTTCGCTTGCGAAATTTCTGGGAACGCTTGTGAAACAGACCAAGCCGACCAAGCCGGGGTTTGGGGTTGAGAAGTCAATGAAAAAATCTTCCTTAGTTGTTCAATTTCTCAGCCTAGATTTCAGTAGTTGAACATGTTATTACTCCAACCTAGTGACGGTGACAAACTGAAACGTTGTAATTTTCATCATAAACAACTTTATATCGAAGGAGTGCCTTTAATTTGACGGCCTGCACATACGTAATTTCGGCGTGAGACGACCGTTTCTGTGCATGAATTTAGCCAGCCATGACATCGCCTACAATTGTGATCAGGAATTTCTATTGGAGTAGCATGTTCTACCTATCTTCATACTGTACTGTCTTTGGCAATAGTAATGGTGTCTTTTTGTAGGCACAACTCTGCCATGGCTCGTTGGCCAAAGCCTATGGGGAAATTAATGATTTATTTTTTAGGGTTTTGGGATAAAGGCAGAAAATATGGTCTGTGGTAAACACAGGCTTAGGAGATACTATACATTTTGTTCTATACTTTTTGTGAATTCTGAAGCATTTACATCGCATTTGTATTCAGACCCCCTTGACTTTCTACACATGTTGTTACATTACAGCCTTATTCTGAAATCAACTGAATAACAAAAAACTCATCAATCTACACACAATAACCCATTAAGACAAAGCAAACACAGGTTTTTAGAACATTTTGCAAATGTATTACCTTTTCTAACAGATACATTATCTAAATAAGGACTCTTTTCTATGAGACTCAAAATTGAGCTCAGGTGCATCCTGTTTCTGTTTTCATTGATCATCCTTGAAATGTTTCTACAACTGGAGTCCACCTGTGGTAAATTCAACTGATTGGACATGATTTGGAAAGGCACAAACATCTCTATTTAAAAGTGCATGTCATACCAAATACCAAGCCATGAGGTCGAAGGAATTGTTTGTAGAGCTCTGAGACAAGATTGTGTTGAGCCACAGATCTGGGGAAGGGTACAAAATATTTCTGCAGCATTGAAGGTCCCCAAGAACACAGTGGCCTCCCTCATTGTTAAATGGAAGAAGTGTGGAAACACCAAAACTCTACCTAGAGCTGGCCGCCCAGACAAACTGAGCAATCGGGGGTGAAGGGCCTTGGTCAGGGAGGTGATCAAGAACCCGATGGTCACTCTGACAGAGCTCCAGAGTTCCTCTGTGGAGATGGGAGAACCTTCCAGAAGGACACCATCTCTGCAGCACTCCACCTTTATGGTAGAGTGGCGAGACGGAAGCCCCTCCTCAGTAAAAGGCACATTCCAGCCCACTTGGTGTTTGCCAAAAGACACCTGAAGAACTCTCAGACCATGAGAAACAATGATGATACCAAGATTGAATTCTTTGGCCTGAATGCCAAACGTCACGTATGGCGGAAACCTGGCACCATCCCTACTGTGAAGCATGGTGGTGGCAGCATCATGCTGTGGGAATGTTTTTCACAGGCAAGGACTGGGAGAGTAGTCAGGATCGAGGGAAAGGGGAATGGAGAAAAATACAGAGAGATCCTTGATGAAAACCTGCTCCAGAGGGCTCAGGATCTCAGACTGGGGTGAAGGTTCACCTTCCAAAAGGACAACAACCCTATGCACACAGCAAGACAACACAGGAGTGGCTTTGGGACAAGTCTCTGAATGTCCTTGAGTGGCCCAGCCAGAGCCCGGACTTGATCCCAGTCGAATTCCCTATCCAACCTTACAGAGCTTGAGAGGATCTGATTGATTGACACGCCGAAAGGATGAATTTCGACATACCAGCCAGAACTATAGCACGAGCTTAAAAGTATGGCAACTTGGTATGAACTTTGAACTCTTATAAAACTGTGAAGGACCTTGGCGTTACTCTGGACCCTGATCACTCTTTTGAAGAACATATCAAGACCATTTCAAGGACAGCTTTTTTCCATCTACGTAACATTGCACAAATCAGAAACTTTCTGTCCAAAAATTATGCAGAAAAATTAATCCATGCTTTTGTCACTTCTAGGTTAGACTACTGCAATGCTCTACTTTCCGGCTACCCGGATAAAGCACTAAATAAACTTCAGTTAGTGCTAAATACGGCTGCTAGAATCCTGACTAGAACCAAAAAATTTGATCATATTACTCCAGTGCTAGCCTCCCTACACTGGCTTCCTGTCAAAGCAAGGGCTGATTTCAAGGTTTTACTGCTAACCTACAAAGCATTACATGGGCTTGCTCCTACCTATCTCTCTAATTTGGTCCTGCCGTACATACCTGCACGTACGCTACGGTCACAAGATGCAGGCCTCCTAATTGTCCCTAGAATTTCTAAGCAAACAGCTGGAGGCGGGGCTTTCTCCTATAGAGCTCCATTTTTATGGAACGGTCTGCCTACCCATGTCAGAGATGCAAACTCGGTCTCAACCTTTAAGTCTTTACTGAAGACTCATCTCTTCAGTGGGTCATATGATTGAGTGTAGTCTGGCCCAGGAGTGGGAAGGTGAACGGAAAGGCTCTGGAGCAACGAACCGCCCTTGCTGTCTCTGCCTGGCCGGTTCCCCTCTTTCCACTGGGATTCTCTGCCTCTAACCCTATTACAGGGGCTGAGTCACTGGCTTACTGGGGCTCTCTCATGCCGTCCCTGGAAGGGGTGCGTCACCTGAGTGGGTTGATTCACTGATGTGGTCATCCTGTCTGGGTTGGCGCCCCCCCTTGGGTTGTGCCATGGCGGAGATCTTTGTGGGCTATACTCAGCCCTGTCTCAGGATGGTAAGTTGGTGGTTGAAGATATCCCTCTAGTGGTGTGGGGGCTGTGCTTTGGCAAAGTGGGTGGGGTTATATCCTTCCTGTTTGGCCCTGTCCGGGGGTGTCCTCGGATGGGGCCACAGTGTCTTCTGACCCCTCCTGTCTCAGCCTCCAGTATTTATGCTGGAGTGGTTTATGTGTCAGGGGCTAGGGTCAGTTTGTTATATCTGGAGTACTTCTCCTGTCCTAATCGATGTCCTGTGTGAATCTAAGTGTGCGCTCTCTAATTCTCTCCTTCTCTCTTTCTTTCTCTCTCTCGGAGGACCTGAGCCCTAGGACCATGCCCCAGGACTACCTGACATGATGACTCCTTGCTGTCCCCAGTCCACCTGGCCGTGCTGCTGGTCCAGTTTCAACTGTTCTGCCTTATTATTATTCGACCATGCTGGTCATTTATGAACATTTGAACATCTTGGCCATGTTCTGTTATAATCTCCACCCGGCACAGCCAGAAGAGGACTGGCCACCCCACATAGCCTGGTTCCTCTCTAGGTTTTGGCCTTTCTAGGGAGTTTTTCCTAGCCACCGTGCTTCTACACCTGCATTGCTTGCTGTTTGGGGTTTTCGGCTGGGTTTCTGTACAGCACTTTGAGATATCAGCCGATGTACGAAGGGCTATATAAATACATTAGATTTATTCACTCCAGAAGTGATACCTCCTAGCCGTTGAGTTAGTAGCAGCTGCTGTAAACGTGGGCTAGGAAAGGACGGACGACGTATTGAGTCTATCAAACACAACAATACTACAACGTATCCAGTTTACCACCAGAGACTTCTTCAGAGGACAAGAGATACCTGCTCGACAACCTGGCCTTCCATCTACAACCAACCTATTGAAGCACAGCTCAGAGTAAATATTCCTTTCATTTACTTTTTCCATATGGGCGGTTATTTAGAATGCATAAGATTCTGTATATACGAGAGCATAGTATCTCCCTTTGTTACTCAGTCTTCCCGCTCTTTCATTCAAAACCAAACCCCCTTTCTTTGTGGAAAGCCGTCATATCTGTTCCGTCCACTAGGGACATTTTCCTTTTTGACATAATTTGTAATCAATGTATGATCCATTCTGTGTAGATATAATTCTGTGTGATTATTTAAGTTTTTAGAAAATAAATAATTAAACCAAATTTTGTATTGCTGATTCAACTTGTTAGCCAGGGTTCGTGAAGATAACCAAGAATTTACAACTTTCAGATGAGACTGTATAAAGTGACGATTAAATATTGACTGCTACTGATGTAAAAGATTACTAGGTCTTTAAGAGTTTATTCGGAAGATAACAGCTCTATAACATTCTTTCGTGGTGCCCCTACTTTCTAGTTAATTACATTTACCTGATTCAGCTTAGTCAGGTAATATTAATTACAGAGAAATTATTTTATAGAATAACATGTCATATCACTTAATTAATCCGGCATAGCCAAAGACACGACACCAAGAAGACTTAAGGCTGTAATCACTGCCAAAGGTGCTTCAACAAAGTATTGAGTAAAGGGTCTGAATATTTATGTAAATGCGATATGTCAGTGTTTTATTTTTTATAAATTTGCCAAAATGTCTAAAAACCTGTTTTTACTTTGTCATTATGGGGTATTGAGTGCAGAATGACGAGGAAAAAACAAATGAATCCATTTTAGAAGAAGGCTCGAAATTAACAAAATGTGGAAAAAGTCATGGGGTCTGAATACTTTCTGAATGCACTGTATGTAACCAAAACAAGCACATGAAACACATAAGTGACCCAATTCAGGAAACTAGGCTTATTTTGCAAGTCACAACTTTATAGGAGAGCTGTGTTTTTTGTGTTTTTCGGCAGAAATGCCTTCTCAAACATGTGAGCTACTGCAGTTCTACATTCTATTGCAGTTGTTTCGAAACATATAACGTTAGCCATGGAGAACTGCTCTCAATAACATTGTTAACCTGAATTTCAGGTGCTATCGACAGAGGTCAGAGGGAAAATGTTGTGATGGACTACTTCCTGGAGGACGATCGTGCCATTCTGATGCTCTCGGACTATGAAAATGAATCAGATGATGAGGAAATCACTGATTTATGTAAAAACATTGTCTGTGATGTTTTCTCAGAATGCCATTTTGCATTGCTAGTTATAGCTAGCTAACTAGCTAGCTAGCTAACATTGAACCTATTTGGTTAACTTTAGCTAGGTGTGACAATCGGTTTGTATTGCTAGTTAAAGCTTGCTGTTAGATAGCCAGCTGAAGTTCAATGGCTGGCATGCTAGCTAACATTGAACCTATGTGGTTAACTTTAGATAGCTATGACAATCATTTTGTGTTGCTAGTTAAAGCTTGCTGTTAGTTAGCCAGCTGAAGTTCGATGGCTGGCATGCTAGCTATAACATTATGTTTATGAACTGTGTGTAGTGATATCTCAGAATGCCATTTTGCATCTATTGTTTAATAATGCAAATCTATTTGTATCTAGAATGTGTCTTTCAGCATCAGTAGAAGATGCCTGACCCTCCTCCACCTGTCAAGGAGAATGGTCTAATGCCTCCCATCAAAAAGAGAGCTGGCCCAAGCAAGCACAGTTACACCTGAAGCATGAGCATGGTGAACTTCATTACCAACTACGCAGAGGATAATGCCATTGTATTACCAGGACGCCACTCAGGACACAAACACGTTGGTGGAAAGTTGTTGCCGTCCCATGTGGCAAAAGCAGCAGTGTGGCGTCTCTACAAGGAATCGATGACAACACTTGGTATGTAAAAGCATTAACACATTATTTAATTGACCTCCAACATGATTGGCACTACTTTTATTGATCTCACATTATTTCTGTATTTTCCATAGGTACGTGTAGAAATTGCTGCCCCGCATCTCAAGCACTAAGCCCTGGACAGACCTGTGCTGGCAGTCCCAGAGGAACAACTATCAGGTCTTCAGATCTGCCAATCTGCTAGAAGCTGTTAAGTCAGCCAAACTGAAGAAGCAAGAGCAGCATCTCCTGCTGGTTCAGAGTGAGCGGTCTGTTTACCAGAAGATGGTTGCTGACTGCTTCTCCACCTGTCAAGACCTGCAGTTGTATCTGGGGGGCCCTAATGAAACCAGCAAGCAAAGACATCAGGATGCATTACAGCTTTGATTTTGATCAACATTGAGCAACATTTCCTCCTTTATATTGATTAGGACATAGATGGATAGATATACAATCAAATAAAAAATACATACAGCAAATATAATAATATGTACAGTGGGGAGAACAAGTATTTGATACATTGCCGATTTTGCAGGTTTTCCTACTTACAAAGCATGTAGAGGTCTGTAATATTAATCAACGGTACACTTCAACTGTGAGAGACGGAATCTAAAACCGAAATCCAGATAATCACATTGTATGATTTTTTAAAGTAATTAATTTGCACTTTATCTGATACACTGCCGATTCTGCAGGTTTTCCTACTTACAAAGCATGTAGAGGTCTGTAAATCTTTGATATTATTGACCATAACCTGTTGATGAGAAAACATACACTATTGTTCAAAAGTTTGGGGTCACTTAGAAATGTTCTTGAAAGAAAAACACATTTTTGTCCATTAAAATAACATCAAATTGATCAGAAATACAGTGTAGACATTGTTAATGTTGTAAATGACTACTGTAGCTGGAAACGGCAGATTTGTTTAATGGAATATCTACATAGGCGCACAGAGGCCCATTATCAGCAACCATCACTCCTGTGTTCTAATGGCACGTTGTGTTAGCTAATCCAAGTTTATAATTTATCATTAGAAAACCTTTTGCAATTATGTTAGCACAGCTGAAACTGTTGTTTTGATTAAAGAAGCAATAAAACTGGCCTTAGACTAGTTGAGTATCTGGAGCATCAGCATTTGTGGGTTCGATTACAGGCTCAACATGGCTAGAAACAAATAACTTTCTTCTGAAACTCATCAGTCCATTCTTGTCCTGAGAAAAAGATGGCTATTCAATGCAAGAAATTGCCAAGAAACTGAAGATCTCGTACAGCGCTGTGTACTACTCCCTTCAAAGAACAGCGCAAACTGTCTCTAACCAGATTAGAAAGAGGAGTGGGAGGCCCCGGTGCACAACTGAGCAAGAGGACAAGTACATTAGAGTGTCTAGTTTGAGAAACAGACACCTCACAAGTCCTCAACTAGCAGCTCCATTAAACAGTACCCGCAAAATACCCGTCTCAACGTCAACAGTGAAGAGGCGACTCCGGGATGCTGGCCTTCTAGGCAGAGTTCCTCTGTCCAGTGTCTCTGTTCTTTGCCCATCTTAATATTTTATTTTTCTTGGCCAATCCGAAATATAGATTTTTCTTTGCAACTCTGCCTAGAAGGCCAACATCCCGGAGTCGCCTCTTCACTGTTGAAACAAAACAAACTGGCAACAGACAGACAGAGAACACAGGTATAAATACCCAGAGGATAAGTGGGGGAGATGGGCGACACCTGGAGGGGGTGGAGACAAGCATAAGGACAGGTGAAACAAATCAGGGCATGACAAGAACAGAGCCACACGTCTTGCTCTTCATTTTAATCAGAGGGTTCACATTAATACTATGCCAGTCTCTGACTGACTGCATCACTTCTTGTTTTCATAAGAAACAATGTGTTGGAAATTCCAAATGATTTGCATAGTCAACTTACACACAGCACTGACACAAACACTTACCCCACCAGGCCCCACTGCCTTTTCACAGTCCCCAGGTCCAGAACAAATTCAACGAATTGTACAGAACCATTAGGGCATAGGACTCACTTCCATCTTATGTAGCGCAAGTGAACAGCAATCCTGGTTTCAAAAAACAAATAAAGCAACACCTCACGGCACAACGCCTCTCCCCCATGTGACCTACTTGTTGTGTGTATGTACTGACATGTATGTGTAACTGATAGATGCACACACACACTACATGTTAATGTTTTTAAATGTATGTAAATTGTTAAGTATTTTGTCTGTAATGTATTTTTTGTTATATGTCGGACACCAGTAAGACTAGCTGTCGCCATTGGTGTCGGCTAATGGGGATCCTAATAAATCAATTCAAGTAAAAACAGCATCCAACAAATATATGGAGTCACAAGCTTGATGTAGTTAAAGTGCAGACTGTCAGCTTTAATTTAACAGTATTTTCACCCATATTGGGTGAACCATTTAGAAATGACAGCACTTTTTGTACATAGTTCCCCCATTTTTGGGGACCAAAAGAATTGGGACAAATTAACTTATGTGTATTAAAGTAGTAAAAAGTTAAATAGCTCCTCTTCCAGTTATGACATATAGGCTAGCTATCAAAAATTGTGTTAGGATACTTTGTCCCCATTCATAACCATTTTTTAAAAATTGTTTTTACAATTCCTCAAAAACAAACCAGAAGTGATTGTTTTCTGTTATTTCCTACTAGAGACAAACCATCAATCACAGCAATAACAGTGTTACAGATTAGAGAGGAAAGGATTGCGTCTATTATTATTGTCACGACTTACGCCGAAGTCGGTGCCTCTCCTTGTTCAGGCGGCGCTCGGCGTTGCCGGCTGGTTTATTCAAAGGATGCTGTGTTTCACCCGTGCGTTTTCTCTACCGTCTTGTTTTTGTCAAGTGTAATGGTTACCTTGTGCCTTGTTGAGTAAAGTACGTTGCTCACTCATTCTGCTCTCCTGTGCCTGACTTCATGCACCAGCTACACTCACCTCCTGACAATTATCCTCTTTTTGCATTCTATGAAAAATCATAACAAGGTTGTGGAGATGAGTCTTATCCAGAGCATTAGCTGGAGTGGCATTAACTTGTGTTAGCTGTTAGCTTAGCTAGTGTACTGTACTGTAATTCACTATAGCCTATACTCTAGTACTGCAGGGCAACTACTTCTGATATCCCTTCCTTAAAAAGTGGGTGCGCTCTCTTTTCTTCTCTTTCGCTCTCGCTCTCTCTCTCTTCTAATTTCTTTCTCGCTCTCTCCCTGCTTCTGCTGTGGTTATACAGTAAGACAAATTCTCCATTGCGGGTGTCCTCGAGAAACCTCAATCTTCTATATTGAAATATGTCAAAGGAATTATCCCCAGCACAAAACTCGCTAAACCCCCTTTGATATCACCTGATACTCAGTTGGACAGTGTCAATGCTATCAACAAGTCAAACCCAAATAATGTAGGTAGACCTCCACTGTGATGATTAAAATCAGACCCCCCCCCCTCTCCTCCTCCTCTGTGTATCTAAAACTAGCCTGTCCCTCTCCCTTCTCAGCTCTTCTCTCATTCTACAATCAAACATTAGCCATTCAGTCCACTTCTTTGGATCAAGAACTACTTGCTTCATCCCTCTTATAATACTATTTATACACCAAAAGACTTTAGACTTGCATGTACTGAGACAGAAAAGGGGACAAAGGCGAGATAGAAATACAACTGTTGATGTTGGTCTAGAGGCGACATGGGATCATGTCAAACACTTCACAGAATGGGAATAGATGATTCAGCAATGATCTGATGTGATCTCAACCAAAGGTGTTTGGTTTTTGCAGCAATATGTAGCTATCGTTACCAATATCATCAATAAGAGATCAAACCTTGTTCCAAACAAACCAAATCACCCTATTTTCTTGGATTGATTGATTTTTATTATTGCCTGTTTAAAATATTGATTGATTGACTGACTGATTGTGACCTGCTACTAGTTTAACAGTGACAGTGAGCTTCATGTCACCAGCAAGCTACCACAGTATTGGCCCCTGTAATTGGTCATGCAAAGACAAACCCAGAGATTTAGAGACAGTGCCCCTCAAGTCCACCATTTTCCTGCATGGCTCCAGATACAGAACAGTCCAGGCCTAAACAGATTGGGATGAAGAGCCCACAAGAACCTTTAGGGACTGTAACTCTGTGGTAGAGGACAGTGGGTCTGAGTGGTGGAAGTTGCTAGCGGATTGTGACAAGCCGTACACCTCCAACACACTCTTCTCTCAAGCCTGCTTTTCCTGTAAACCCATGACCTTCAAACCTCTCAAGTGACTTTGGGTTTGTGAGGTTCAAGGAAAAACTATTCGACAACAAATCAGAATTAAATTGCAATGGACGGCTGCAAGGTCAGCCGTCATATCAATTAAAACATAATATACAGTAGGCAGTTACTTCACAACTTAAACTTTAAAAAATATCCTTGTTACAAAGCCATCTAACATGAAACGCCTTCTTGTGTCCTCCTCATACACAGCACAATAAGTGTGTGTGTGTGTGTGTGTGTGTGTGTGTGTGTGTGTGTGTGTGTGTGTGTGTGTGTGTGTGTGTGTGTGTGTGTGTGTGTGTGTGTGTGTGTGTGTGTGTGAGAGAGAGTCTGGGAGAGCAATTGGAGCATTGAAATGACATGAAGAGTTATTTGGGTCGTAATGAAGCTGCTTAATGAAATCAGTGCCCTTGAAAGTTCTTCATCAATTTTAGTCCCCCAACTCCCCGTCCCCTCTCTCTGCTCCATTCCAGCCTGTCAGCTAATCCATGTGCACGTCGCAATATTAATTAAACACAGCGGTTCCTGAAGTACTTAAGTGAAGCGCTAGTATTGATAATGAGCAGGTTTAAAGGAGTCACATCCCCCCCAAAATGACTTTTTAAACCGGCCTTATTAAGCAGAAAATGAGACCCAGATCAGCCTACAAGCTCCTCATTCCACTGATCCTTGACCGTGCGCATGTTCCACTGCTTTTAACTGGGGGAGCGCGAGACGGGGAAACGCCCTTAATCTTGCCTTTCATGCGGATGACTGTCGCACCCCCCCATCTGCACCCCCCTGTCCGACTCACAACCAAGACCCAGCCACTGGACTCTAACTGTCTGAAAAATCTTTATCCTTTAACATCATGTTTTGTAACACACATAAGCTCCAAATTAAGAGTAAATTAAATGAGAAAGAAAAACACCAAACAGAGACTGAGAAGCAGCTACAGTTAGACAGTGGTTGAGGATGACAATCAGATGCAGGATTGGCTGTGTGTGGGGCTTGGTATCACTAACAGAGGTTAATATGTTCTATGTAGGCTTACTGAGGCCTACCCCTCACACACACACACACACACACACACACACACACACACACACACACACACACACACACACACACACACACACACACACACACACACACACACAGCTATCACTACTCCCCCCTCCCCCTTTCCCTCACACATCCAGTCCCAAACTCAGTCAGGATTCGAGTGAAGTGCATCTTTATTTCCAGTGCGTGTGTTTATGAGTTGCTGTGGAGAATTGGGCCGGCCCTGCCTGTCACTGTGTCTCCGCATGGAGGATTATGGATGGCCAATTACATCGCCTTTGGCATTAATTAATGAGGATAACGAGCTCCCCCACTCCCCCAAAAAACCACATCCCTCCTCAGCTGGTACCGAGCAGGGTGATGGGTGAGGTGCTTGTATGTGTGTGTGTTCAGCTGGTACGGAGCAGGGAGCTAGACATGGAGGGTGGAGGAGTAGGTATGTGTGTCTGTGCCCCCATTTTCCTTCCATTTCCCCCCAAAGTTCCCCACCAGTCAGTGATGTGTCTGAGGACCATTACAGAGATTAGGCTGTGCCAAGGTAACGGATGCCCCCGTTTGTCAACTCACATCCTCTATCAAGACCACAGTGGGAGGGAGGAAGAGAATGGCATCTATGAAAGAGGGATGCAGGGATAGAGGGAAAGAGAAGGAGAGAGACAGAGATCAAGAGTAGGAGAGACTGGGAAATAATAAAAGGGAAGGACGGATTTGAGGCAGCGAAAGGGGTCAGGGGGAGTGACAGAGAGAAATTTGATTTTAGGGTGATTCAGAATATCAATGTGTTCTCGCCGTTAGATAACATTGGTATAGACAACTATCTTGAGATCAGCCCCGAGAGACAAAGTACTGTATAATTCAAACAATACAATAGACAGAGACAAATTAGCTCCTCCATGTTCATGTTGTCCTGCAGTCTCCCCTCCCTGCTCTTCTCATCTCCCATCTCTCCAGTCCCACCCTAGCCCCAGCCCCGGCCCGTCTACACATTCCGGGTTTACAATGCGTGGTGTCAGGTGCCTTGTGGCGATAAGCAAAACACTTTGCTTGACTGCCATGTTCTGAAGGTTTGCGGCCATGGGAGCACATAGTAACCCCCCCCCCCCCCCAAACTACATCCACCCTATCCCCGCCTGATGAGGGTAACGAATGGAAGGCCCATACCCATCCCACCACACTCACAGCAACGTCGCCCCAAATCACATGGCTCCTCGGAACCAACTGACTCACCCGCTCATCGCTTCCGACAAGGCGGGGCTGGGAGGGATGAGAACCGTGACGTCATAGAGGAAATTAACACTGGGGGGTCCTTCCAGTGCCACATATAGTACAGAGACATCAGCGCTTCCTTCTCTCTGTCTCCCTCTTTCTTTCTCTTTCTCTCTGCTGCCCTTCTTCACCACATACAGACAACCAGAATCAGACACATACATAAACACACATGCCCCCCCGAACACACACACACACACATGTCCGGCCCACACACACACATCCGGCCCTATTGTTTATGCAACCTTTTCACCCCATCCCCCACTTGATCCTGCCCAAACACCAGTTTTCAGTGTCAGTTGGCATCTAACAGAAAATGTTTGCCTCCCTGAGCAGATTTGAACAAAAACCTGCCTAGCCTTTAAATCTAACACACCCCCCACATCCCCAACCCCATTCCCTCAACAACCCTCGGCAGTATTGTTTGTTTGTATTCCACATAGGTCTCTAGTATGTGTCTGTGTGTGTGTGTGTGTGCGCGTGTGTGTGTATTTGTTTGTCCTCTATGTATACGAGTGTGATAAAGAGTGTCACAATGTGCATCAGACATGTAGGCTAGGCTCTGTAAGAGCTTAATTAGAGAAAGCAGCACTGTCAGACGCATTAGAGAGAAGTTGGCACTTAAGGGCATATGTTTTTACTACTATACCATCGGGTTGTGGAAAAGCACAACAACATACCTCAAAGCTCCTGGCCCTGCTAATGAAATCACTCCCTTCTGATCCCACTGAGAACAAACACAAATGTTTACAGACACCAGAGATGCAGCAGTACTGTGCACTAGATTGGACACAGTTGTGCAGGCAGGAGTGTGTTGGTCTACATAACGTGTGTGTGTGTGTGTGTGTGTGTGTGTGTGTGTGTGTGTGTGTGTGTGTGTGTGTGTGTGTGTGTGTGTGTGTGTGTGTGTGTGTGTGTGTGACCAAGAGAGTCAGTATATGAGTAGGCTATGTAAATGTTTCCCAACACAGATTAGGGGGTGGAGATTAAGCAATTTCATTTTGGTTCCATTATCATAAATACTGATAATATTTTGGTATACCACATAGTTAAACTAATAATCAGCAGTCTATAAACTATTTATAAATCATTGACAATTGACAAGCCTTTCTAAAGTAGCATGTTTCGGTTGTTGGTTTTGTTATTGTTTTCAATACAAATTCAATTTCAAGGGCATTGAAGTATTCTGTTCTACATAATATTTAAATAATTCATTCAGAGTTAATGACCAGTTCGGCCTCTGGTCTGACTGTGTCCCACACCACATAAGGTCAAGAAGGCACCAATAGGCCTTTATTGTAATAATAAATAAATGTCACCTTGAAATCTACAAGCTATGGCTATATTGAAAGTTGTTTCCACGAACACAAACTGTATCAAGTGATAAACCATGCAGTTTACCAGACGTCTGTGCAAAAAGGCAACCGTCTCATCCAGCCGAAGTGGAGAGTGATTGAGTATGAGACCGAGGCTATGGCCTAGCATCAATGGCACCGTTTGTCACAACGTATCCCCGGTCCTCTGCCTGTCACGCGGAGCTGCTGAGGGAGTCATATGTCATCAGAACGCCAATTTGAGATGCTGGGGTGGGATGCTGTTATGACGTCCATCTGAACTGTGAGAGAGAGTGACTGGGGCAATACCCTTAGCGACTGGCAGACTGACAGAGAGACGGAATGATTGAGTGACTAACGAGTAGACCGATCTTATTCATATTATGTGAAGTTCACACTATCTTCTTTGTTATCCATAGCCTGGTGTCCCACTTGGACACAGCTAAGGGATAGGCTGGTTTTACGCACAGACAGACTAGTGGGTAAAAGGTGGCAAAGTGTAAAGTTATGCCTCACTCTGACTGAAAAGCAGCTTTCTCACACCTTTTTTTCCCCAGACCAACATTTCTTTAGAGGTAGCCTATTGTGAAAAACAAATAGATATTTACATAAAATATTCCTCTTAAATGTAGGCCTACATTGAGGACAGGTGTGGTTACAGTTATTTCTAAAACGGGTGGGTCTAATTCTGAATGCTGATTGGTTAAAACCACATTCCAGTCGGTGTCTATTCCACAAGTTACCACCTGCTAAATCTATGATGTTAAAATACATATTTACTCTGTTCCATCTGACTACGCAATCCATTGTCTCATCAGCCCAACCAGGCAATTCATAAACTTGATCTCCACTATAAAAGCATCTAGACATTATCTCACATTTCTTTTAGAATGACATTTCGTTTTCAACAGCAGAGATTTGTATTAAAATTGCTGTCTTACAGGCAGCGTTTCTCAGCCAGTCGAAAGCATGATTCAACTGGCATCATATTTATGGATATATACAAAAAAATGTCAATTGAAAAAAGGTACAACAAAACACAGATAATTTGCAGTCATTCCAGCTTCAGTTTGAAGTGATTGTGTTACTGTAGCTGTGTTGTTGGCTAGCTCCTCTGAACAACAGTGTCCTGACAAGTGAGCATATTTTCTGTGCCAGGCGAAGTAGCGCCTCATCAGTTTATTGTTATGGATGTATCCAAATAACTGTCACTAGAAAAAAGATTAAACCAATGCAAATGCAGCTACTTTGCTGTTATTTGTTTGACGTGACTGTAAATTAGCCATAATTGTCTAGCTAGCAAACAAGGGATACGACCGTTGCCAGCCAGTATGGCAATGGAACATTTAGAACGAACGACTGGGTCACGTCCATAGATACAGAACAAAAAGACTGAACGACTGGGACGCGTCCATAGATACAGAACCACAAGACTGAACGACTGGGTCGCGTCCATAGACACAGAACCACAAGACTGAACGACTGGGACGCGTCCATAGATACAGAACCACAAGACTGAACGACTGGGTCGCGTCCATAGACACAGAACCACAAGACTGAACGACTGGGACGCGTCCATAGATACAGAACAACAAGACTGAACGACTGGGACGCGTCCATAGATACAGAACAACAAGACTGAACGACTTGGTCGCGTCCATAGATACAGAACAACAAGACTGAACGACTGGGACGCGTCCATAGACACAGAACCACAAGACTGAACGACTGGGACGCGTCCATAGATACAGAACAACAAGACTGAACAACTGGAACGCGTCCATAGATACAGAACAACAAGACTGAACGACTGGGACGCGTCCATAGATACAGAACAACAAGACTGAACGACTGGGACGTGTCCATAGATACAGAACAACAAGACTGAACGACTGGGTCGCGTCCATAGATACAGAACAACAAGACTGAACGACTGGGTCGCGTCCATAGATACAGAACAACAAGACTGAACGACTGGGTCGCGTCCATAGATACAGAACAACAAGACTGAACGACTGGGTCGTGTCCATAGACACAGAACCAATAGAATGAACGACTGGGACGCGTCCATAGATACAGAACAACAAGACTGAACGACTGGGACGCGTCCATAGATACAGAACAACAAGACTGAACGACTGGGACGCGTCCATAGATACAGAACAACAAGACTGAACGACTGGGACGCGTCCATAGATACAGAACCACAAGACTGAACGACTGGGTCGCGTCCATAGACACAGAACCACAAGACTGAACGACTGGGACGCGTCCATAGATACAGAACCACAAGACTGAACGACTGGGTCGCGTCCATAGACACAGAACCACAAGACTGAACGACTGGGACGCGTCCATAGATACAGAACAACAAGACTGAACGACTGGGACGCGTCCATAGATACAGAACAACAAGACTGAACGACTTGGTCGCGTCCATAGATACAGAACAACAAGACTGAACGACTGGGACGCGTCCATAGACACAGAACCACAAGACTGAACGACTGGGACGCGTCCATAGATACAGAACAACAAGACTGAACAACTGGAACGCGTCCATAGATACAGAACAACAAGACTGAACGACTGGGACGCGTCCATAGATACAGAACAACAAGACTGAACGACTGGGACGTGTCCATAGATACAGAACAACAAGACTGAACGACTGGGTCGCGTCCATAGATACAGAACAACAAGACTGAACGACTGGGACGTGTCCATAGATACAGAACAACAAGACTGAACGACTGGGTCGCGTCCATAGATACAGAACAACAAGACTGAACGACTGGGTCGCGTCCATAGATACAGAACAACAAGACTGAACGACTGGGTCGCGTCCATAGATACAGAACAACAAGACTGAACGACTGGGTCGTGTCCATAGACACAGAACCAATAGAATGAACGACTGGGACGCGTCCATAGATACAGAACAACAAGACTGAACGACTGGGACGCGTCCATAGATACAGAACAACAAGACTGAACGACTGGGACGCGTCCATAGATACAGAACAACAAGACTGAACGACTGGGTTGCGTCCATAGATACAGAACAACAAGACTGAACGACTGGTTCGTGTCTCTAGCAACCCTATATTTGTGTGGAGACTATATCTTGTGGAAGGCTGAAATAGTATGAATAAATAAATCAAAATTAAGTTTTTAATGAAAATATACCATCTTGGGGTCATCACCGTGCCAAAATATCCTGCAAACACAGGGTTCTGTAGCATTATCCCTTAAACATCCCATGAAACTGTGGTTCGAATAATAATTACTGAACATAATCATAACACTGCCTACATTTGAAACTCGTTGATATTGGTGAAAAAGGCATTACATGTATTTATTTTTAATTAGAATAAATATTTTAACAAAATTAATGTAATCAATTTCAGAGGAGTTATTTATCAAGTTGATACGGAGTTTGGTGTTAAAGAGTTTTCTGTAAACCTTATTCATTTTTTTACGGAACTGAAGTTTTCCGTGCAATGGCCTGCCCTGCGAATCAAAACTGCCCCGTTCATCTAATTAAGACGTCGAGGGAGACAGGAGCTGGAATTGTCTTAATATTACTGGACCGAGTTGGAGAAAGCTCGCGGAGGCCTTGCAATCACCCAAATACCGGGAGACAGGTCCTGGTTGCCGCGGGCGGCACTTGCGCCCTTCCCTTCAGCGCCACCGAGCCCTTATCACGCCAGCGGGTCCCACCAGCCAGAACCGGCGCGTTTACTGGGTTATAAATGTAGCTCTTCATTTCAAAGGGTGTCTAATGGGGAAGAAATAGAGCGGAGCACTCAACGATGTTTCAAACTCATTTTGTAGGACCCATTCATTCTAGACATTGCGCAGAAATTAGTGATGGATTGGTTTGTCAGTGTCATCGAGTCTAGAAAGGCTATGAGTGAGATTAAGTGCTAATTGCTGTGATTTTCATACGATCATTTTAGAAAGGCCTAGCCTAGTGTAGTAGGCCTACACACAAATTATATTAATAAAACTGATTTATGTTACTCATTTGGAAATCAATCATTTTATTTATGTTTTGGTCGTATTGAATTCAATCAATTCAACTAATTTTAGAGCGAGAGATACCTAAAGTCAGACGTCTGTAAACTACAATAATTTTAACAAATTGTAGGCTTAAAACTGACGAATGTGTGACAAATTGGCAATTCTAATTCTAATAACAAAAATGATTAAATAAACAAGTTAAGTGAATGAATGTGTCATTTCTATTTTTGAGCATGATTTGAGCATGGTTAAATTGTGTGGAATTAAGTTTAAGAAAAAAAACGAATCATATTCGACCATAGATATGTTTTATTTATAAAGACATATAAACAATATATGAAATTCATGTTGCAACACAACCAATTTGTTTTGTCTGTAAAGGCTGTTGTTTTGAAAACGAATAACATAACAGTACTTTGATCCAAGTAGTTTTCCACAGTTGTACAATCATGTGAATTGTGCAATAACAAAACCAAAATCATCAATACATATTTTCCAAAAATATCATACACTAGTGTTTCCTCACATAGCGTCTGTTAAAATGAGGGAAAGTGCATTCATAAACGACAGTGCTGCAAAAAAAAAAAAACTATTGAAGTTGGAACGCAATCTTGTCATCTCTCTCGTTATTTTCTGTTTCACTGAATGTTGCATAGTAGGTCTGTAGACTACACAAGAATACGAAATAGATAATTCAAAACTTTTGCAAGGGTGCCGTTTTTATAGTCACACATAACATAACACATCACACATAACATGTCAAACTGTCAATTAAAACATGACACTGCCACAGCAATACAATTCCTTTAACTCTGAGGAGAGTATAGAGAAACACTTTTAAACAGCAATTTGCCAGCTCCAACCCTAATCTAGCCTTACTAAACACCAGTGTAGTTTTTCATGTTTTTTTATTATTTTTTATTAATCTGGATGAAACATCACAGCAGTTATTTCTTTTAGGATTTACGCATTAGACTTGGATACAAGTGGGTGAAGTTCAGGTATAGGCTATACAAATAAAACGTTAACAAGGCTTGTCGTTATGTTGCTTAAAGAGACTTGCAGGTGTCCCCGAGTATTTCTCCGCGCAGGTGGCGAGTGCCGAGCCCGTGAAGGGGTATACGGCAGCCTGTCCAAATGGTGCAATGGGGGTGGGGATGGGCGAGGTGATGCTCTGTCCCTGGTTCAGATAAGCCACCAGCCGCCTCATCTCCTCCAGAGCCTGAGCCTGCATGAGGATGTAGTTCTTTGCCAGGAGGAGAGTGGCTATTTTGGAGAGTTTCCTCACTGACGGGCTGTGCGCATACGGGATCACAGAACGGAGGCCGTCCAGTGCGTCGTTCAGGTCGTGCATCCGTCTCCTCTCGCGCGCATTGATGCTCAGGCGCAGAGACCGCTGCTCTTTGGGCTTCTTGGAAAGAGGACCCCCGTGTTTGTCATCGTCGAATGCGGAACCCCTCTTCCGGGGGTCCAGAGGGTCGAAACGGTCGTCATCGTCATCACTGGTCTGCTCCCCGCCACTTTCGTTGGACTTGCCCGTCTGACCCGAGAGGAAGTCTGCGGCCGGTGTGAGAGGATATCGCCCTCCAGGACTTCCAGTAATGTGGCCAGGTCCAAAGCCGAAGGCGGACTGGCCGTATCGCTGCGTCAGGTCCAGTAAAGTGTCGTTGCTGATGGACTTCAGCAGATTCTCTTCTCCGGCATTCATTTTCTCTTCCACAATAACGATTAATACAAAATGCAGTTCGGTCGAAACTTAATTTATCCTCTTCCTCCGTGTCGGTATTTTTTTGTGGAGAGGGTTCGCACACAACTCGAGTCCTTCTCAACACACTTTCTTTGTGGCTCTTCAGAACAGTTGCAGTGAATGGACTGTATTCAGCCCCACTTAACGTTCCCCCTGCGCGCATATACGTTTAAAACGCTTCTGTAATTGTGTGTTTTACGAAGCGACATTAAACGCACGTAAATAGTGGCCTGGGTGAGAGACTGGAGCGTTGGCCTCCTTGACGGGTCCTTGTGTGCTTCTTGCCCTCGCCCTGGGCAGACTGTGACTCGCGCTCCATCCCACTCGCGCGTTAGTAGGAACGCGAGGCCCGTTGGGATAATCTATCTGACCAATCAGGGGGGCGTTTTAATTACTATAGGGCAGAACGCTGGTATGATCCTAATTTCGATCAGAATAATGATAATTGCAAGACAAATGTACACAAAAGCTTTTGCCTATAATTTTGAGTTAGTCTATGTTTGACAATTGTGGTGGGCATACTTTCGTTGTCCCCATAAAACACCCATATACCCAGAGCGAAGACAATCCTTAGATGTTTGAAACTGCACCATTAGGCTACTTTAGGAGGGCAGCAAATAGACTATGACTAACACTTTCTTGTTGTTTTGACAGTAATAGGCTATACTGTAAAACTACCACTAAAGTACTATATTAATTATCTACAGTAGATTGCAATTAAGGGCAATGCACTCTGGATGATTTTAGGCCTAAACACTAAATAATACTCTAAATTCCAAATAAACTTTTGTTTAACAGTACATTACTGTAACCACACAGCATTGTGGGAATGGCAACTGGCAACTTTTTCAAACCATTCTGATGGACAGGATTGAGAGCCATTATGGATTACAGTAATGCACTATACTGTTGTTTTATGGTAATTTACATGCAGCCAGTTGCCTGTAAGTTTTACAATGATAAAAAAGATTACAGTAACAGTATACTGTAAAATATGGTAACATATGGTACCTTTATTTTAGGTAATTACAGACAACCGGAAGCCTGTAAGTAACCGTAAAAACAACAGGAAAGGTTTTACAGTGTAGGCTACATTTTATTTTAAAATATCGGAAGTTTGTAGGATCACAATGTTATGCAAATCCAACTCCTCAAAAACTCTGCAGGTGAAGTGTTCCAATTCACATACTGATGCATTTTATGGGCGTACAATTCAACTCCATATGTGTAAAGTTCAGATCCAGATATGAAGATATTAACATTTAGATAGAGGCTGATTCTTCCTGGTTGATCTGTGCATTGTTTGTCTAAACTCAAATTGTTTGTCTAAACTCAAAGCCAACTAGCCTACAATTGAATACTACAAACACATTGTGTAGTAGGCTATATTTGACAATATATCTCTGTAGGTATACCGCCCAGTGGTCCACAATGAATACCCAACAACAGCTTACATGAGGCCCATGCAAGCTGGCAGAAGAAAAACAACACTCGTACAGTACATTTTTCACAATGAAAGACGAGTGGCTTTTTCAGGACCATGGACAGCTCCAGTGACGTGTACTTCAGCCCAGAAAAAAGAAGGGGAGGGAGAAAGAGCGAGAAAGAGACAGAGCCCTGTGGGTAGCAGCCTATTAATTGCGTAACCTGGCCGGGCTCCAGAATCAGGGCTTATCGGAGGAAGGGAGGCCCAAGGCGGGTGGTTCAGCATGCACATTAACAGTATCAACACCAAATGCACTCATGGACAGGGGCGACGGGGAAATGCACTGTTGGATTTCTGTAATATATTCAGATAACTTTGTTGCATCATCACAATAAATAGCTTTTCCCAAACATTTATTACAGGGACATAATGATTTATATAAAGAAACACATATCAATCTAAGTAACAGAAGCATTGTGAAAGTGCCATCTCAAATAGACTATCCATGTTTGTCATTCATGCTTTCTAAGAGAGTTGACTAAAACATACCAGCAGCTTAAAGTAACAGATGGTAAGCCCGGCATCCATAGCAGTAAAACTAAAAAGCTCACCATTAGCAGATCCCAATCCCATAATTGTTTTCTACTTTGTGGTTTCAATATCTGTTACCTGGTCACCTTTGCTTGGTCTTTGGGGATTTAAGTCGGGCTTGAAGGTACATGTACTTGATACAAAGCATTTCAATCGAATTGTTGATTGATTTATCCTCTACAAGTCTCCTATCCCATCACTCCAGGCCTGCTGAAGCTCCACTTCCACTGACCAGATCCTAGTATGAGATGAAAACACTGTCACCTTCTGTTCAGAATCACTCATTACACTATGGTTGTCTGAGTGCAGCAAGCACATAGGAATAAGGCGGTTTTGTGATCAAACTATTTGAGTTTAAGGAGTGTTCATAATGTTTATAATGTTCATGACAGGTGTAAATCGCCAACCTTGGCTTTATACCTGTTCAAACAACAGACTGCAGGTGGCAGTATGTACCCTTTCAGTTTGTATACCAACACATAGAAGTAGTAGAAGAAAATGGACTACTTCAAAATGGAGATGACCTCAATGGCCCACACACAGACACCATAATGGGACAGATACAATATTCTGATCTCTAAAGCTACAACACAAATTTCAACTCCCTCAAAAAAATATTTAAAACTAAAACTAAGTTCGGTAGTTGGTTGAGTTTGTACGGATACTGTCAAAATAATTGCTGGTCTCACCACATTTGTTTTTGTAACATAGCCAGTAAAGTTGTATTGTATTCAATTGTCTGAGATGCCAATTTATTACCAGATGTGAACAAACCCACCTGTAGCTTGATGGGCATACACAGGGAATATTGGAAATGCAGATATTATTGCAAACACACAAAATTGTTGCAGGAAAAGATGTACAGGTTCTTCTCAGGTTTTGATGCTACCGAAGTTAGTTTGGAGTTTTGTTCGAAAATTTCAGCTTTGCTAACATCGGATATTGAATTGCATTGATTTTTTTAGGACGATGCTAAATCATGCTAATTACTGCCTGTAGGAAAGGTAGGCCTAAACAATGCATTATTGTGGATGCCACTAGCCTACAAGGTAACATCATCTCACACAAACATGTCGATTGGATGAACAATCTCTTTAACCACCTCCTTTAAAATTGGCCTAAAATTACATGCCCAAATGTAACTGCCTGTAGCTCAGGACCTGAAGCAAGCATTTGAAAGGAAACACTTTGAAGTTTGTGAAATGTGAAATTCATGTAGGAGAATATAGCACAGATCTGGTAAAAGAGAATACAAACAAAACACATGTGTTTTCTATACATTAATTTGTTCCATCATATTAGGAAGGCCATAATATAATATTGCAGATTAGGCGCAATTTGGATTTTGGCCACCAGAAGGTGTGTGTGCAAGTTCCAAATTGATCTAGTGAAGCATTGCAATGCTGGACAATATTTTGTATCAAGTCTTCCCAAATGTGCTGAATTGGTCAATTGATACATTTTTAAGTACATAACTATAGAGAACATACAAAAATGATATGGTAATACATCATTATGGCAAGTAAGCATTTCACTGTAAGGTTACACCTGTTGTATTCAGCGCACGTGACAAATAAACTTTGATTTGATTTAAGTTTACATACTCCCAGGAATGACATACATGATGGATCATTAGCTTATACACTAACTTTCACACATCTAGATGGCTGGGCGGGGTGGGTATGGAGCCAGACACAGCAGGGGTTCAAACTGTGCAACCCAGTTCCAACATTTGAATATTTAACACCTTAGTTCCTGAAACCAACTAAGCTTTCATTCCCATTTTTACTCCACTCAGTAACTGTTATTTACCCATTCTGTGTCACTCCTATCTTGCTAATTTCCTGGCCCCCCTTCTCCACCCTCTCCTCTCTGCTCTCAAACCATCAAGGTCTCAGCAGTGCGGGGAGGGCTCCTTCGTCGGCCCTTTCTCCTAACTGTCTGTATCTCTTTCTCATAACAGTCAGTAACAAATATGTGTTGTTTCCAATTATTGACTAAGTGTCTTACTGTTTGGCATTATCTGAACTCATGGATTTTTATAAAAAATATGTCTATGGTTGCAATCTCTAAAGTCCTTACATAGGTTGATTAAGGTTATTTCGAACCTATCAATAATCCTGAATCACCACATATGTCATATATTCCTGTCCTGTTGGCCTGGATTAGGTTCTAAATACTTACATAAATCTACCATTGATCCAGGGCTATGCCATTTCTTTCTTTTCATTGGTTCAAATTACAACTATGTCAAGGAACTATAAACTCGTTCGTAATTATCAGTTACTCAATTTCCCTTAATATCAGTATCACAAATTACCTCAAATTCATTATCCAAATGGCCCTCCCGTGAGGTAGATCAGACCACCCTTTTACAGTCGTGTTCCATACTATATTAGACCAATTAAAGTACCCTTTATGTAAAGAATTCATGTGATGCCCACCTAGCAATTTTGTTGCTAAATTTAGCGTCTTTTCAGACTAACTTGACAAATTTAGCTACTGTTAAAAATGTATTTGGAACTTTTAGCAACTTTCGAAAAGTGACTCAAAGCTATAATGCACGCATTTTCCCTCGAAATGACACAAACAATTTTCTCTGTCACCCTCAGTCACAACCTGGCTGAAAAAGTGCCTTGTGAGTGATGTCAGCAACAGGCGCTCAGCCCGTGCCCAGGCCGCAGCAACTTCAGCGAAGTGCAAATCACTGTTGGATGACTGCAGCAGCAGTACGGGTTCGACAAGCCAAACCCAATTAATCACAAATGTTGGATCTTGAATAGAACTTACAACATCAATCAACATCTCTCAATCAAAATTGTACTGCCAGAAGTACAGAAAATAGTGAACAACTGTCAAATCGATTTGAGTAACGTTATTGTAATCAACGTAATGACGCAGTTTTACGTTATCACGCAACAATTCAACCTCAAGGCAAAGATATACCCCCTACTCGGATTGAGTTCTGCTTTAATTCTATCGTAAAAGTAAAATCAAACTTTCCAACTTTCTCTACTCCAAAATGTAACTTCTTGTAACTAGGGGGCAGTATTTTCATTTTTAGAAAAGTAACGTTCCCAATGTAAACGGGCTATTTTGTCAGGACAAGATGCTAGAATATGCATATAATTGACAGCTTAGGATAGAAAACACTCTAAAGTTTCCAAAACTGTAAAAATATTGTCTGTGAGTATAACAGAACTGATATTGCAGGCGAAAGCCTGAGAAAAACCAATCCGGAAGTGACTCATGTTTTGAAAGCTCTGCGTTCCGATGCGTCCATATTGAGCATTGAAGGGGCTATCAACCAGAGTCCTTTTTCTACGTATTCTCCAAGGTGTCTACAGCATTTTGACGTAGTTTCACGCATTTATGTTGAAGAATGAGCGTAAGCGACTATATTGCGTAAGTGGTCACCTGATGGCTCTCAGAGTGATTCTTGCGTAAAAGACAGAAGTAGCCATTTTTCCTCTCGGTCCTACTGAAAAGCCAATTGTCCCGGTGGATATATTATCGAATAGATATTTGAAAAACACCTGAGTATTGATTATAAACGTTTGCCATGTTTCTGTTGATATTATGGAGCTAATTTTGAATATTTTTCTGAGTTTTCGTGACCGCAATTTCCGGTCGATTTCTCAGCCAAACGTGAAGAACAAACGGAGCTATTTTGTCTACAAAAATAATATTTTTGGAAAAAATAAACATTTGCTATCTAACTGGGAGTCTTGTGAGTGAAAACATCCGAAGCTCATCAAAGGTAAACTATTCAATATGATTGCTTTTCTGATTTTCGTGACCAGGTTGCCTGCTGCTAGCTAGGCAAAATGCTATGCTAGGCTATCGATAAACTTACACAAATGCTTGTCTTGCTTTGTCTGTAAAGCATATTTTCAAAATCTGAGATGACAGGGTGATTAACAAAAGGCTAAGCTGTGTTTCAATATATTTCACCTGTGATTTCATGAATCTGAATATTTTCTAGTAATATTGATTTCTGTTGCGTTATGCTAATTAGTGTCAGATGATGATTACGCTCCCGGATGGGTAGTTACAACAGTTAAACGTACCATGTACTTCGCTAAATGTATAACGTATGTCAGTCAATCCATAAGAATAATGACATTTCGATGGGCACAACTCTATCGTAATTGTCTCTTAGTTATGATTTAGAATTCAGTAGGTTTAGGTAAATGTCCCTCCTATGATTCAGTATTTTGAATACGACTCCATTCCCAATACGTTATTCCAGCGGACCATTTAGGCAAGACAACGTATCCCATCGAAATCGCCCCGCTATTATTTAGAATGGATTGGTCTTTCAATTTAACCTAAACAAGCTATTAAAACGTTCAGTTTATATCCTAAACAAACACTAACTAACTGTATCTCTCCCGGCAAAACACATCAGTATTTGAATTACGTTCAGTTTATATCCTAAACAAACACTAACTAACCATAGCAAAACATATCAGTATATTAATTATAATCAGAATGCATTTTTGTCTATCGGTGCCAAGGCTGAGATACGAACCCGAGTCTTCCGAGTTGTATGCAACATTTTTACCGCTGAACCACCAACGCTATTGAAATGATTGAGACAAAAATAGCCCTAATTTTCCCCAGCGAGGATTCTCCTTTCTCTCTCTCTCGTTTTCTCTGTATGTCCCCTTATCTTGTAACCTTCTTTCCCGGGATTCAGACAGCCCGGTATTTAACCCTCGACCTGCTGTTTCCCTTGACTACCTTTCTTTTGACTGTCTCTATACACCTTTCTCGACTTTCTCCCTTTCTCTACTTCTATTCACTTTCTCAATACGTTTGCTAAATCCTGTCCTAGTTCAGTTAAATCTTTCCTGACTTCCCTAGGGCAGATAGCCCTATCCTTTCCTCCTCCTGCTGCTTGTCACTTACATCTTCCTTCTTTTTTACTTCCTTTTTCTTTCTCTTTGCTCAGCCCGCTGCCCCATGGCCTGGGGTTCCCCTTTTCCTTTTACAGCCGTCCAATCATTTTTCTGTTTCATCTTCTATGTGTATGTGCTTTTTACCTTCTATGTGTGTGTTCTTTTCTACCGCTATCCAATTACTGTAGTTATGTTCTACAGTATATGTTTACAATCTAGGTGTATGTATTTCTATGATCTATGTACAGTGCCTTGCGAAAGTATTCGGCCCCCTTGAACTTTGCGACCTTTTGCCACATTTCAGGCTTCAAACATAAAGATATAAAACTGTATTTTTTTGTGAAGAATCAACAACAAGTGGGACACAATCATGAAGTGGAATGACATTTATTGGATATTTCAAACTTTTTTAACAAATCAAAAACTGAAAAATTGGGTGTGCAAAATTATTCAGCCCCCTTAAGTTAATACTTTGTAGCGCCACCTTTTGCTGCGATTACAGCTGTAAGTCGCTTGGGGTATGTCTCTATCAGTTTTGCACATCGAGAGACTGAAATTTTTTCCCATTCCTCCTTGCAAAACAGCTCGAGCTCAGTGAGGTTGGATGGAGAGCATTTGTGAACAGCAGTTTTCAGTTCTTTCCACAGATTCTCGATTGGATTCAGGTCTGGACTTTGACTTGGCCATTCTAACACCTGGATATGTTTATTTTTGAACCATTCCATTGTAGATTTTGCTTTATGTTTTGGATCATTGTCTTGTTGGAAGACAAATCTCCATCCCAGTCTCAGGTCTTTTGCAGACGCCATCAGGTTTTCTTCCAGAATGGTCCTGTATTTGGCTCCATCCATCTTCCCATCAATTTGAACCATCTTCCCTGTCCCTGCTGAAGAAAAGCAGGCCCAAACCATGATGCTGCCACCACCATGTTTGACAGTGGGGATGGTGTGTTCAGCTGTGTTGCTTTTACGCCAAACATAACGTTTTGCATTGTTGCCAAAAAGTTCAATTTTGGTTTCATCTGACCAGAGCACCTTCTTCCACATGTTTGGTGTGTCTCCCAGGTGGCTTGTGGCAAACTTTAAACAACACTTTTTATGGATATCTTTAAGAAATGGCTTTCTTCTTGCCACTCTTCCATAAAGGCCAGATTTGTGCAATATACGACTGATTGTTGTCCTATGGACAGAGTCTCCCACCTCAGCTGTAGATCTCTGCAGTTCATCCAGAGTGATCATGGGCCTCTTGGCTGCATCTCTGATCAGTCTTCTCCTTGTATGAGCTGAAAGTTTAGAGGGACGGCCAGGTCTTGGTAGATTTGCAGTGGTCTGATACTCCTTCCATTTCAATATTATCGCTTGCACAGTGCTCCTTGGGATGTTTAAAGCTTGGGAAATATTTTTGTATCCAAATCCGGCTTTAAACTTCTTCACAACAGTATCTCGGACCTGCCTGGTGTGTTCCTTGTTCTTCATGATGCTCTCTGCGCTTTTAACGGACCTCTGAGACTATCACAGTGCAGGTGCATTTATACGGAGACTTGATTACACACAGGTGGATTGTATTCATCATCATTAGTCATTTAGGTCAACATTGGATCATTCAGAGATCCTCACTGAACTTCTGGAGAGAGTTTGCTGCACTGAAAGTAAAGGGGCTGAATAATTTTGCACGCCCAATTTTTCAGTTTTTGATTTGTTAAAAAAGTTTGAAATATCCAATAAATGTAGTTCCACTTCATGATTGTGTCCCACTTGTTGTTGATTCTTCACAAAAAAATACAGTTTTATATCTTTATGTTTGAAGCCTGAAATGTGGCAAAAGGTCGCAAAGTTCAAGGGGGCCAAATACTTTCGCAAGGCACTGTATGTGCTGTTTACCGTTACCTAGTCACTATAGTTGCTCTCCTGCCTGACTATGTGTGTGTCTCTTTAACGCTCACAATCTATGTGTATCTCTTTAACCTATGTGTATCTATAGTTCTGTTCTAGGGTATATTTACACACTCTATGTGTATGTGATGTTTAATGTGTTTCTCCTTTCTGGAAACTTTATCTATAGAGTTGAATGTCGATCGGACATTAGGTCTCACCCGGACAGCTATAAGCTATTACCCAGGGGTCGTAAATCCCTAGTTAACCTCCTATTTCATGTTGCGTCATAGGACATTTAAAGTTAATATCTCGTAACTAACTCACCATATTAGGCTTCCCTCTCCTCCTGTTTGGACACTTTCCATGTGTTGAATAGGTTCATTATCCTGTTAGTTATTATTTGTACAAGGTTACCGTCCTATCTAACAACACTCATTTAGTATTCCTGCTTAATCTCGGGTATTCAGACCTCTGTTATGAAGTTTAGTTTTATTTATGGTAGTGCACCTCAGGTCATCGCGGACCTGCTTGCCTGTCTACAAAGTAGAATTCCTGTGTGAATCTGTTTGGAATACTTAAGCACTTATTATTGATTCATTCTAAGCATTTTAGAACATCCAATCTTAAATCATTCCCCCCAAATTCGTAAATAAAGATTTACTGACCTGTCTTGTAGACTGAGAAAAGCAATGTAGGTTGGATCCCGTCACCGTCTCTCCCGACCTTAGGTATATACCGGCCTGTTATGGAAGCCCGTGCACGGTATTTCGGCGTGGTACCTTCGGACGGCAGGGACAGGTATTACGTATCAGGTTCAAAGGATCAATTGTCAAGAGAATTAAGTTCTCGGAACCACCCCCGACGCACTGCGTCATCCATCATCACCATAGATGCCAATATTTAGGCAGCCATTTCTCCTTTGTGTTTTGTGGGATCTTGTCTATGTTTAGTTGCCTGTCAGCACTAGTTTGATTAGCTTCACGTTTCATTTGGTTGTTTGTTGTTTTTGTTCATTCATTAAAAAAGAGAATGTACGCATACCACGCTGCGCCTTGGTCCGAGCCTTATGACGAATGTGACAACTGTTTTCTCATACAATTGCAAAAGGAACACTTTTTTAATTCCATGCATCAATCAGCTATGAGGAGTTGTCTCTCGCTGCACAACAGGTGAACCCATTCCACTCAAACTCTGAAAGCTGGGGCATGAAGTGTTTGATTTGATTTTCAATTGCATTTGCATTGATGTCTGAGTGATTAGAGGGACAATAGAGATCTGAGTACCGGCCATTAACGACTGGCCATTAGCAAGTTTGGACCATCGGAGGCATCAGAGCAGAGTTCGGAGGAGGAGCATAGTTACAGTGACTCAACGGTAATGTGGAATTTTACTGTGGTCATGACTCCTGATTGCCGGTGTGGCTTTAATACATATTTTCAAGCTGCATCATGTTATGGGTGTGCTTTTTTTCAGGATAAAAATAAACGGAATAGAGCTAAGCAAAGGCAAAATCCTGGAGGAAATCCTGTTTTAGTCTGCTTTCCAACAGACACTGGGAGACAAATTCACCTTTCAGCAGGACAATAACCTAGAACCCAAGGCCAAAATACACTGGAGTTGCTTACCAAGACAAGAGTCAATGTTCCCGAGTAGCCTAATCACAGTTTAGACTTAAATCATCTTCAAAATCTATGGCAAGACTTGAACATGTCTGTCTAACACTGATCAACTTTACAGAGCTTGAAGAATTTTAAGAAGAATAATGTGCAAATATTGTCCAATCCAGGTGTGCAAAGCTCTTAGGGACTTACTCAGAAAGAATCACAGCTGTAATCACTGCCAAATTTGATTCTCACATCTATTGACTCAGGGGGTAAAATATTTATGTAATCAAGACAGATGAGTTTAATTTAGAAAAACATAATTAAATACATTTTCTTCAACTTTATGTTATGCAGATTGTTGACAGAAATGACAATTAAATCGATTTTAATTCCACCTTGTAACAGAACAAAATGTGGAAAAAGTCAAGGGGTGTGAATACTTTCTGATACATGCTTAATTGCAGTCAAAACAGCTCATAAAAGTCTGCCAGTGCTATAAATACTTGGTAGAACTGTAATGCAGAAACAAGCTACATACAGTGCATTCAGAAAGTATTCAGACCCCTTGACTGTTTCCACATTTTGTTAGGTTACAGCCTTGTTCTAAAATTGATTAAATATATTTTGTTCTCATCAATCCTCAAACAATTCCCCAGGAAGACAAAGCAAACTTTTTTTGATTTTTTTTTCTTCTAATTTATAAAAAAATTAACTGAAATATCACATTTCCATAAGTATTCAGACCCTTTACTTAGTACATAGTTGAAGCACTTTTAGCAGCAATTACAGCTTCAAGTCTTCTTGGGTATGACGCTACAAGCTTGGCACACCTGTATTTGGGGAGTTTCTCTCATTCTCCTCTGCAGATCCTCTCAAGCTCTGTCAGGTTGAACGGGGAGAGTCGGTGCACAGCTGTTTTCAGGTCTCTCCAGAGATGTCTGATCAAGTCAGGGCTCTGTCTGGGCCACTCAAGGACATTCTGAGACTTGTACCTAAGTCACTCCTGTGTTGTCTTGACTGTGTGCTTAGGGTTGTTGCCCTGTTGGATAGTGAACAATTCACCCCCAGTCTGAGGTCCCGAGTGCTCTGAAGCTGGTTTTCATCAAGGATCTCTCTGTTCTTTTCTCCATTTATCTTTCCCTCGATCCTGACTAGAAAAATAGAGCGCAAGACTTTGTTGTATTTTCTACAGAAATGTTTGGTGATCTACTAGGAATGCCTTTACGATCGACCGGTTGGTGACCAATATCCTAGACGATAGAGGATGCTAGTTCTGCACTATCGGCTGCCTAGGCTACAAGAAGCTATCTAGCAGGGCAGCAGAGAAGAAAAAACAAGTTGTTGACTTCCAAACGGTCACCAATGAAGAGTTTAACGTCCTTCTCCAACAGTTTTATGGGAAGGGAGAGCAGTACCTGGCACTCTAGAGTAGGCTCAACCACTTCTTAAATGACCCACCCATTGATCGCAGCTGGTATCTTTATGAAGGACACTGAATTTACCAACTCCAATCATGTACTGTATTTCTGGGCAACATCAAACAGCTTAGGTGGCAAGGAAAATATATGACTCATAAGGCCCAGCTCCAAAACTCCCAGGCTCGACCTCCAGTTACATTTGCATTGAAGAGCAAAAGAGGGGAACAGACAACTAAAGCCCAACTCATTCCTTGTCAAACAGACGAGAATGGTCTAATATATTTTGTTCATAGTTTGTGTTATTTCTAAATTGCACACACAATTAGGCTCCTGGAAAAAACTATTATAATGCATTCTCTCTCTAATACCCCACTCTCGCATATAACGAGGCCACAAAGAATCATCTGAACCCAAGGGAGAGGGGCAGGGAGTCCAAGAGGGGATTTATGTTCGAGCAGCCAGGGAACTAAGTATGCCTGGTGGAATCACTGAAGAAATATCTATTGAAATGACCGGAGAACGCCCTTGCATTTTATCTCCACCCAAGGAGAGGAGAGTGTATCGGCGACTCGATCTGGTACACGTCAGAGCCGATGGGCGTGAACTATCTGGCAGCACTACATCCTCACTGACAGACAGAAAACGCTGGAGCAATATCTTGGCCGAAAACAAAGAGAACACTGCAGCACCATCAACACCCAAAAATCACCATCATCTCTAGGAGACAGAACGCGTCTCCTTCCTGAGCGGAATGACGGTTGCATGGTCCCACAGTGTTTATACTTGCGTCCTATTGTTTGTACAGATGAACGTGGTACCTTCAGGTGTTTGGAAATTGCTCCCAAGGATGACCCAGACTTGTGGAGGTCTACCATTTGTTTTCTGAGGTCTTGGCTGATTTCTTTTGATTTTCCCATGATGTCAAGCAAAGAGGCACTGAGTTTGAAGGTAAACCTTGGAATACATCCACAGGTACACCTCCAATTGACTCAAATTATGTCAATTAGCCTTTCAGAAGCTTCTAAACGCATGAAATCATTTTCTGGATTTTTCCAAGCTGTTTAAAGGCACAGTCCACTTAGTGTATGTAAACTTCTGACCCCCTGGAATTGTGATACAGTGAGTTAGAAGTGAAATAATCTGTCTGTAAACAATTGTTGGACAAATGACTTGTGTCATACACAAAGTAGATGTCCTAACCGACTTGCCAAAACTGTATGCAAACTTCTGACTTCATCCGTATATGTACCTAAATGTTTAATATCCATAATTGTTAGGAATATTTATTTGAATTGCGCGCCCTCCAGTTTCACCGGAAGGTGTCCCACTAGCGGGACGCTTAGCCCTAAAAGATCCTAACTGACCTAAGACAGGACATTTTTACTAGGATTAAATGTCAGGAATTGTGAAAAACGAAGTTTAAATGTAGTTGGCTAAGGTGTATGTAAACTTCTGACTTCAACTGTATATCTTGTGAAAGGATGAAATAGTACGAATAAATTCATCAAAATATATATTTTTAATGAAAATATCATTAAATTAATTAAATACTCACTGTATAAAATTGATAATACCCTCAAAGCTGGTGTTTGGAGGATATATTGGCACTGTTTGCCAGCCCCTGACTTCGTCTCTGGCCTAACAACACCTGCGCCAATATATCCTCCAAACACCGGCTTCTTGGCCATTATCACTTCAGCAATGCAGTTTATAGCCTATTAACTTGTCGACAAGTTACCAATTTACGTGTTGGATTCATGTCACCAAATAAACCTAAAATAAAAGTTAAAGAACAGCATTAAGTCTGTTGCTCAAATGAAACTATCCAAGCATTAGATATCCTTTAAATGTTCATATTTCGTTGCGTTGTCACTGTAGGCCTAGCAGCATTTATTCAACATTAAAATGACTAACACATCCATGGCCATATCTTGAGGTTAGCCTACTGAAGCCTAACTATAAAGATTATCTTGTGTAATTATAGAATGCAAGCATTTTCAAGATGGCATGCAAAGGTCGCAGGTCTGTGGAGATCTTCACAACATAAGTACAGTGGGGCAAAAAAGTATTTAGTCAGCCACCAATTGTGCAAGTTCTCCCACTTAAAAAGATGAGAGAGGCCTGTAATTTTCATCATAGGTACACTTGAACTATGACAGACAAAATGAGAAAAAAATCCAGAAAATCACATTGTAGGATTTTTAATGAATGTATTTGCAAATTATGGTGGAAAATAAGTATTTGGTCAATAACAAAAGTTTATCTCAATACTTTGTTATATACCCTTTGTTGGCAATGACAGAGGTCAAATGTTTTCTGTAAGTCTTCACAAGGTTTTCGCACACTGTTGCTGGTATTTTGGCCCATTCCTCCATGCAGATCTCCTCTAGAGCAGTGATGTTTTGGGGTTGTTGCTGGGCAACATGGACTTTCAACTCCCTCCAAAGATTTTCTATGGGCTAGGCCACTCCAGGACCTTGAAATGCTGCTTAAAAAGCCACTACTTCGTTGCCCGGGCGGTGTGTTTGGGATCATTGTCATGCTGAAAGACCCAGCCACGTTTCATCTTCAATGCCCTTGCTGATGGAAGGAGGTTTTCACTCAAAATCTCACGATACATGGCCCCAATCATTCTTTCCTTTACACGGATCAGTCGTCCTGGTTCCTCTGCAGAAAAACAGCCCCAAAGCATGATGTTTCCACCCCCATGCTTCACAGTAGGTATGGTGTTCTTTGGATGCAACTCAGCATTCTTTGTCCTCCAGAGTTGAGTTTTTACCAAAAAGTTATATTTTGGTTTCATCTGACCATATGACATTCTCCCAATCTTCTTCTGGATCATCCAAATGCTCTCTAGCAAACTTCAGACGGGCCTGGACATGTACTGGCTTAAGCAGGGGGACTCGTCTGGCACTGCAGGATTTGAGTCCCTGGCGGAGTAGTGTGTTACTGATGGTAGGCTTTGTTACTTTGGTCCCAGCTCTCTGCAGGTCATTCACTAGGTCCCCCCGTGTGGTTATTGTGATCATTTGACCCCACGGGGTGAGATCTTAAGTGGAGCCCCAGATCGAGGGAGATTCTCAGTGGTCTTGTATGTCTTCCATTTCCTAATAATTGCTCCCACAGTTGATTTCTTCAAACCAAGCTGCTTACCTATTGCAGATTCAGTCTTCCCAGCCTGGTGCAGGTCAACAATTTTGTTTCTGGTGTCCTTTGACAGCTCTTTGGTCTTGGCCATAGTGGAGTTTGGAGTGTGACTGTTTGAGGTTGTAGACAGGTGACTTTTATACTGACAACAATTTCAAACAGGTGCCATTAATACAGGTAACGAGTGGAGGACAGAGGAGCCTCTTAAAGAAGAAGTTACAGGTCTGTGAGAGCCAGAAATATTGCTTGTTTGTAGGTGACCAAATACTTATTTAACACCATAATTTGCAAATAAGTTCATTAAAAATCCTACAATGTGATTTTCTGGATTCTTTTTCTCATTTTGTCTGTCATAGTTGAGGTGTATCTATGATGAAAATGACAGGCCTCTCATCTTTTTAAGTGGGAGAGCTTGCACAATTGGTGGCTGACTAAATACTTTTTTGCCCCACTGTATGTCCAAAGTAAACCGAGTCCTATATCTACATAACCTGAACGGCTTCTCAGTAAGGAAGAAGCCATTGAAACGGAATAGAGCTAAGCAAAGGCAAAATCCTGGAGGAAATCCTGTTTTAGTCTGCTTTCCAACAGACACTGGGAGACAAATGCACCTTTCAGCAGGACAATAACCTAGAACCCAAGGCCAAAATACACTGGAGTTGCTTACCAAGACAAGAGTCAATGTTCCCGAGTAGCCTAATCACAGTTTAGACTTAAATCATCTTCAAAATCTATGGCAAGACTTGAACATGTCTGTCTAACACTGATCAACTTTACAGAGCTTGAAGAATTTTAAGAAGAATAATGTGCAAATATTGTCCAATCCAGGTGTGCAAAGCTCTTAGGGACTTACTCAGAAAGAATCACAGCTGTAATCACTGCCAAATTTGATTCTCACATCTATTGACTCAGGGGGTAAAATATTTATGTAATCAAGACAGATGAGTTTAATTTGTACAGCCAGGTCAACCATAATAAAGACAGTATTCAACGTCCATCCATGTCTGAGGATGTCGGGAGATGATATGGAAACCAGCCACTAGGGGTAACAGTGAGCGCTGTTATCTTGAAGTAGGTTTAGATTTTACTGTGGATTGTGCTGTGGTGCTGTGGATTAGGATGGTGGATGTTGTGTTTGCCTCTGATTCCAGCAATATAAAGTTCAAATCCAGCAATAGAAAGTGGTTTTTGCGAATCTAGTTTTAAGCCTATCCCTAACCTTAACCCTTACCTTAACTATTCAGAGTTAATGCCTGAACTTAAACATAACCATTTGCCTCTGATTCCAAAGGTTGCAAGTTTGAATCTAACGATAAAGTTGTTTTTGAGATTTTTGTTTTAAGCCTCTCCCAAACCTGAACACTAAACTTAACCATTTGAAGTTTATGCCTAAACTTGACCTTAACCACTTTGAAATTGTTTAATTCTGACGTGAGACTGAGAGCTATTTGAGTTTGTCAGCCAAACCGTTCAGACGCTACAGACGTTTTCTTGAGAAGACAGATTTTCATGATGTCTTCTGGTCTGACGAACAGCGCCCTAGCTCTGTCACTTTTCACCGCAGATATGGAAGGCCGACATAGCATGCAAGTGTGGTGGATTGAGACGCAGCCCATGCAACAACTTTATTATTTTATTAATTTATTTAAATTAGATGGATGCATGGCTGTGTTAATCGACTCTAAGCTTTGAATTCAAAGTTGTTTTTTTGTTTGGCATACATTTTAAATGAAAAATCTGAGTATCAGCCCAATTCTGTTATTGTGGAATTGCCTGTTTGACATAATGAACTGTAATCTTGCTAAAATAATTTTGTTTTGGTCATTTTTTATTTCAGATAACATTTACATATCTAATAATGTTTTGATCAGAATTAAGTTAATATTTTGCTATGATTGTTGCTTTTTCCAACAGTTTATTATTGGGGGGAGAATGTCCCCAGTTAGTTAACCATGTATGTCAAATATGTTGTTATAGTTTGAGGGTTAAACTTTAATTTGGCCAACCTCTAGGGCCTAAATTGTCAGCATAAAATGGAAAGTTCAGAAAGGCTTAATATACAGTATATTCGGAAAGAATTCAGACCCCTTGACTTTTTCCACAATTTTATGTTACAGCCTTGTTCTAAAATGGCGGCCGCCGAGCACCGCCCGAACAGGCAGTAAAAAGGGATTGGTGGCGGCTAGTAGACCGGCGACGACCACCACCGAGCACCGCCCGAACAGGCAGGAAAAAGGGATCGGTGGTGGCTAGTAGACCGGCGACGACCACTACCGAGCACCACCCGAACAGGCAGTAAAAAGGGATTGGTGGTGGCTAGTAGACCGGCGACGACGACCGCAGAGCACCACCCGAACAGGCAGGAAAAAGGGATCGGTGGCGGCTAGTAGACCGGCGACGACCACCACCGAGCACCACCCGAACAGGCAGTAAAAAGGGATCGGTGGCGGCTAGTAGACCGGCGACGACCACCACCGAGCACCACCCGAACAGGCAGGAAAAAGGGATCGGTGGTGGCTAGTAGCCCGGCGACGACGACCACCGAGCACCGCCCGAACAGGCAGGAAAAAGGGATCGGTGGTGGCTAGTAGACCGGCGACGACCACTACCGAGCACCACCCGAACAGGCAGTAAAAAGGGAATGGTGGTGGCTAGTAGACCGGCGACGACGACCACCGAGCACCACCCGAACAGGCAGGAAAAAGGGATCGGTGGCGGCTAGTAGACCGGCGACGACGACCGCAGAGCACCACCCGAACAGGCAGTAAAAAGGGATCGGTGGCGGCTAGTAGACCGGCGACGACCACCACCGAGCACCACCCGAACAGGCAGGAAAAAGGGATCGGTGGTGGCTAGTAGCCCGGCGACGACGACCACCGAGCACCGCCCGAACAGGCAGGAAAAAGGGATCGGTGGCGGCTAGTAGACCGGCGACGACGACCGCCGAGCACCACCCGAACAGACAGGAAAAAGGGATGGTGGCGGCTAGTAGACCGGCGACGACGACCGCCGAGCACCACCCGAACAGGCAGGAAAAAGGGATGGTGGCGGCTAGTAGACCGGCGACGACGACCGCCGAGCACCGCCCGAACAGGCAGGAAAAAGGGATGGTGGCGGCTAGTAGACCGGCGACGACGACCGCAGAGCACCGCCCGAACAGGCAGGAAAAAGGAATCGGTGGCGGCTAGTAGACCGGCGACGACGACCGCCGAGCACCGCCCGAATAGGCAGGAAAAAGGGATTGGTGGCGGCTAGTAGACCTGGCAACGACAACCGCCGAGCACTGCCCGAACAGGCAGGGGAGCCACCTTCGGTGGGAGTCGTGACACCCTCGATCCTGACTTGTCCCCCTGTCCACTGAAAAACATCTCTTCAGCATGATGCTGCCATCACAATGCTTCACTGTAGGGATGTTTCTTCCAGACGTGATGCTTGGCATTCAGGCCAAAGAGTTCAGTCTTGGTTTCATCAGACCAGATCATTTGTTTATCATGGTCTGAGAGACCTTTAGGTGCCTTTAAGCAGAGGAGTGGCTTCCATCTGGCCACTACCATAAACGCCTGATTGGTGGAGTTCCACAGAGGAACTCTAGAGCTCTGTCAGAGTGACCATTGGGTTCTTGGTCACCTCGCTGACCTACTCCCCCGGCCAGCTCTAAGAATAGTCTTGGTGGTTCCAAACTTCTTCCATGTCACAATTATGGACTTTGTTCTTGGGGACCTTCAATGCTCTAGAAAACATGTACCAAAACATGATACCCTTCCCCAGATTTGTGCCTCAACACAATCCTGTATCGGAGCTCTACGGACAATTCCTTCAACCTCATGGCTTTGTTTTTGCTCTGACATGCACTGTCAACTGTGGGACCTTATATAGACAGGTGTATGCCTTTCCAAATCATGTCCAATCAATTTAATTTACCAGGTGGACTCCAAGTTGTAAAAACATCTCAAGGATGATCAATGGAAACAGGACGCACCTGAGCTCAATTTTGAGTCTCATAGCAAAGGGTCTGAATACTTATGTAAATAAGGTATTTCTGTTATATTTTTTATATATTTGCAAAAATGTCTAAACCTGTTCGCTTTGTCATTGTGGGGTATTGTGTGTAGATTGATAAGGAAATTAAATGGGTCTGAATACTTTCCCGAATGCTCTGTAAGTGCAAGTCATTATTATACTATGTACTGGCAAACATCATCTCAACTTTACCAGAACATGTAGGTCCCAAATTGGCCAGAAGATGGCAAGATTGTCAAACAAAGCCTATGATTATCTATTCTATTTCCTTGCTTTAGGTGGCAATTCCTTGTCACCTCTTCATCAGAATTGGTATGAAAATACCGGATGAGTTGAAGCAATGTAGTGGAGGCCTAGTGGGGAGGTGTTTTCCTTACCCAGTTCTGTAAGTTGTTCACTTGCAGATAAAGGAAAGAGGAAGCAACTGTAGACTATTGAGAAGCAGCATGTTCAGTTGCCAAATACATCCCTGGATGACTGCCAGACAGGCCTGGAACCACGAGTGTACTAAATGGGGCTCCCTTAGTTTAACCTTTAGCGCCCTCAGTTTTGGTTTCATGTCCCTATATAAAAATGGCAAAAAAGTACAAATGATTTGAGTGACAGGTTGGGGTCACAAAAATGTATCTCGCTGCACTGTGTCACTGTGTGTAGAAAGATTGGTCTGATATACTAGAGGTAATATAGTAAATGTAAGTCCAGAACACTCAAATGAGTATGATATATTACGTTTGGTATGGTTACATAACACAGGAGGTTAACCTATAGCTGCCTTTGACGGCCTTTATTTAAAGTACTATATCTGCCGCGATCACACTTGTTTTTCCTAACAATAGTATCTTTGTCAGTATCACAAAATTAACTTACTAACAACCTGTTGTCGTATTCGAGTGGCTGTGGTCATCAACCAGAAACCGGAAACAGGGTATGCTGTCAGTTGACTTTTCAGTACGTTTAAAAAATTTTTTTTTACGTTACTCAAAATGACAGCACCAAAGCAGACATTACTTTATTTGTATTACAAGTATTTGTACTTTGAAAAGCGATGATGTTGAGTTGAGTGAAATGAGTTAGTTTTTCTCAGTCGCTTTGGTGCATTTTTCACATCATCCCTAACATGTGCAAAATAATAAGTGCATTTCTCAGAACAATTTGTACAAACTGCAATATACAATAGATATGTTTCTAAAGCTAGTCAGTCACTAAAAATCCTTAGTACATCTCTCAAAAGTAAATATTCATGCAAATGATCATGTCAGTGTCATCAGAATGATAAGTCATTGAGTCATTGTTCACGAACAAGGTCGTCAAAATGTTTAGGCATGTTGTCAATGTAACTGTGTACTTTGACAGTATTACCTAATGTAAACTTAGGCTACAGTTTGGATGACAGTTACTGTATTGAAAATGCACAAGGCTGCACTTCTATGGCATATATCAATTTCAACAGTACTATTTACATATTACTGTATGTGGGTTATTGATTGAAAGAGACTGGACAACCCAAGGGGCACAAAGGAAAAAAAACTAAATTAGAAAGAAACACAGGAAACCACCCCTAAGGCACAACTTTGCCCGCAGCACTGTTGTGCTGTCTCTACACATCCAGACGTTCCTGTCTGTCGGCCCACATATTCTCATCCACATCACACCGGATATTTTCCCTTCCAATGCAACGTGGAAAGAATCTTTTGGAATGCCTTATCCATCCTCTGCAGGCGTCTACTGTGATGTCCTCACATGCTGCATCCATTGCAGCCAGCAGGGTCATCTGTGTGTATGGCTGACGATCGTACAACTTCCACCTCCATGCTGAAAATAACTCCTCAATTGGGTTAAGGAATGGTGAATAAGGTGGGAGGAATTCTATGAGCATCCTCGGGTGGGTCACAAACCATTGCCTTATGATGTTTGATCGATGGAAACTCACATTATCACAAATGACCACATACTTTGGCAAATCCTCTCTAAACAGACCCCTCTCATCACCAGGGATGAGAGCCCTGTAGAGAGTCTCTAAAAAGTTGAGTAGATGCTGGGTGTTGTATGGCCCTATTAGGGGGATATGGGTTAGGACACCATGCTCCGAATTAGCAGCACACATGGTGATATTTCCTCCCCGTTGGCCTGGCAAATCCACAGTAGCTCTGTGACTGATGATATTCCGACCCCGCCTTCTGCATTTGGTCAGGTTGAAGCCAGCCTCATCCACGTGTACAAAGTTGTGAGAGGGTTCACTTGATTCCAACTCCATTATACGCTATATCCCAGAACACACAGTTGAATTTGTTTTGGTAAGGAAGAGTGACATAAAATGTACATATATTGCATGTTCCTTCCACAGCAATGGAAATGTGTGCAGTTTATGCTTACTGCACTACTGTATTCTTCCTGTATCACTATAAAATGTTGTTGTAAAGTAGTTACAAAGATACAGTGCATTGCGAAAGTATTCGCCCCCCTTGAACTTTGCGACCTTTTGCCACATTTCAGGCTTCAAACATAAAGATATAAAACTGTATTTTTTTGTGAAGAATCAACAACAAGTGGGACACAATCATGAAGTGGAACGACATTTATTGGATATTAAGTTAAGACTTTGTAGCGCCACTGTCACGTTCTGACCTTTATTTCCGTTGTTTTGTATTTATTTAGTATGGTCAGGGCGTGAGTTGGGTGGGCAGTCTGTTTGTTTTTCTATGTTTTGGGGCATTTCTATGTTTTCGGCCTAGTATGGTTCTCAATCAGAGGCAGGTGTCATTAGTTGTCTCTGATTGAGAATCATACTTAGGTAGCCTGGGTTGCACTGTTTGTTTGTGGGTGATTGTCTATGTTGATGGCTTGTTTCAGCACAGGTCTCATTTTGTAGCCTCACGGTCGAATTTGGTTTATTGTTTTTGTTACTCGTTTGTATAGTGTTCAGTCTTTCTTGATTAAAGATTTACCATGGACACTTACCACGCCGCGTATTGGTCCTCAGATCCATCTCGTCTCTCCTCTTCAGATGAAGAGGAGGACGGCCGTGACAGAATCACCCACCAACCAAGGACCAAGCGGCGTGGTAGAAAACAGCGACGACAGCAGCAGCAGCAGCAGCAGCAACAACAGCGGCCGGTATCACAGGACTCCTGGACATGGGAGGAGATACTGAACGGAGAGGGACCCTGGGCACAGGCTGGGGAATATCGCCGCCCCAAAGCAGAGCTGGAGGCAGCGAAAGCTGAGCGGCGGCGATATGAGGAGGCAGCACGGCAGTGCGACAGGTACGAGAGACAGCCCCAAAAATTTTTTGGGGGGGGGCACACGAGGGGTGGAGCTAAGCCAGGTAGCAGACCTGCGCTCACTCCTCGTGCTTATTATAAGCAGCGTGATACTGGGCAGGCACCGTGTGATGCGGTTAAGCGCACGGTGTCGCCAGTACGTGTCCATAGCCCGGTGCGCTATAGGACAGCCCCCCGAGAGTGTCATGCGAGTGCGGGCATCGAGCCAGGGCGTATGGTGCCTGCTCAGCGGGTCTGGTCGCCGGTACGCAGTTTTGGTCCAGGGTATCCTGCGCCGGCTCTGCGTGCTGTGTCTCCGGGGCGCTGGGAGGGTGCAGTGCGTCCTCTGCCTGCGCTCCGCTCGTGCCGGGCGAATGTGGGAGTGGAGCCTAAGGGAGAGGTGCGTGTAGTAAGCACTAGATCTCCCGTGCTTACCCACAGCCCGGTTCAACCTGTGCCTGCACTCTGGAGGGTCCGGGCTAGAGTGGTTATCCAGCCTGGGGAAGTGGTGCCAAGGTTGCGCACCAGAGCTCCAGTGCTCCCCCACAGCCCGGTCCTTCAGGTGCCTCCTCCTAACCCCAAGCCTCCTGAAGGGCTCCCCAGCCTGGTGGTTCCTGTGGCAGCCCCACGCACCAGGCTGTCTCTCTGTCTCCTCCCTGCAGGTGGTCCTGTCTGTCCGGCGCCGCTGCCGGAGTCTCCCGCCTGTCCGGCGCCGCTGCCGGAGTCTCCCGCCTGTCCGGCGCCGCTGCCGGAGCCTCCCGCCTGTCCGGCGCCGCTGCCGGAGCCTCCCGCCTGTCCGGCGCCGCTGCCGGAGCCTCCCGCCTGTCCGGCGCCGCTGCCGGAGCCTCCCGCCTGTCCGGCGCCGCTGCCGGAGCCTCCCGCCTGTCCAGCGCCGCTGCCGGAGCCTCCCGCCTGTCCGGCGCCTCTGCCGGAGCCTCCCGCCTGTCCGGCGCCTCTGCTGGAGCCTCCCGCCTGTCCGGCGCCGCTGCCGGAGCCCCCCGCCTGTCCGGCGCCGCTGCCGGAGCCCCTCTGTCCCGAGCAGCTGCCCCACCACTGTCCCGAGCAGCTGCCCCACCTCTGTCCCGAGCTGTCCCTCTGTCCCGAGCAGCTGTCCCACCTCCGTCCCGAGCTGCCCCTCTGTCCCAAGCAGCCCCTCTGTCCAGTGGGGTCATTGAGTAGGGTGGCCATGGTGAGGAAGCCACGGAGGCGGACAATAAAGCGGACTAAGACAATGATGAAGTGGAGTCCGCGTCCCGCGCCAGAGCCGCCACCGCGGACAGACGCCCACCCAGACCCTCCCCTATAGGTCAAGGTTTTGCGGCCGGAGTCCGCACCTTTGGGGGGGGGGGGTACTGTCACGTTCTGACCTTTATTTCCGTTGTTTTGTATTTATTTAGTATGGTCAGGGCGTGAGTTGGGTGGGCAGTCTGTTTGTTTTTCTATGTTTTGGGGCATTTCTATGTTTTCGGCCTAGTATGGTTCTCAATCAGAGGCAGGTGTCATTAGTTGTCTCTGATTGAGAATCATACTTAGGTAGCCTGGGTTGCACTGTTTGTTTGTGGGTGATTGTCTATGTTGATGGCTTGTTTCAGCACAGGTCTCATTTTGTAGCCTCACGGTCGAATTTGGTTTATTGTTTTTGTTACTCGTTTGTATAGTGTTCAGTCTTTCTTGATTAAAGATTTACCATGGACACTTACCACGCCGCGTATTGGTCCTCAGATCCATCTCGTCTCTCCTCTTCAGATGAAGAGGAGGACGGCCGTGACAGAATCACCCACCAACCAAGGACCAAGCGGCGTGGTAGAAAACAGCGACGACAGCAGCAGCAGCAGCAGCAGCAACAACAGCGGCCGGTATCACAGGACTCCTGGACATGGGAGGAGATACTGAACGGAGAGGGACCCTGGGCACAGGCTGGGGAATATCGCCGCCCCAAAGCAGAGCTGGAGGCAGCGAAAGCTGAGCGGCGGCGATATGAGGAGGCAGCACGGCAGTGCGACAGGTACGAGAGACAGCCCCAAAAATTTTTGGGGGGGGGGCACACGAGGGGTGGAGCTAAGCCAGGTAGCAGACCTGCGCTCACTCCTCGTGCTTATTATAAGCAGCGTGATACTGGGCAGGCACCGTGTGATGCGGTTAAGCGCACGGTGTCGCCAGTACGTGTCCATAGCCCGGTGCGCTATAGGACAGCCCCCCGAGAGTGTCATGCGAGTGCGGGCATCGAGCCAGGGCGTATGGTGCCTGCTCAGCGGGTCTGGTCGCCGGTACGCAGTTTTGGTCCAGGGTATCCTGCGCCGGCTCTGCGTGCTGTGTCTCCGGGGCGCTGGGAGGGTGCAGTGCGTCCTCTGCCTGCGCTCCGCTCGTGCCGGGCGAATGTGGGAGTGGAGCCTAAGGGAGAGGTGCGTGTAGTAAGCACTAGATCTCCCGTGCTTACCCACAGCCCGGTTCAACCTGTGCCTGCACTCTGGAGGGTCCGGGCTAGAGTGGTTATCCAGCCTGGGGAAGTGGTGCCAAGGTTGCGCACCAGAGCTCCAGTGCTCCCCCACAGCCCGGTCCTTCAGGTGCCTCCTCCTAACCCCAAGCCTCCTGAAGGGCTCCCCAGCCTGGTGGTTCCTGTGGCAGCCCCACGCACCAGGCTGTCTCTCTGTCTCCTCCCTGCAGGTGGTCCTGTCTGTCCGGCGCCGCTGCCGGAGTCTCCCGCCTGTCCGGCGCCGCTGCCGGAGTCTCCCGCCTGTCCGGCGCCGCTGCCGGAGCCTCCCGCCTGTCCGGCGCCGCTGCCGGAGCCTCCCGCCTGTCCGGCGCCGCTGCCGGAGCCTCCCGCCTGTCCGGCGCCGCTGCCGGAGCCTCCCGCCTGTCCGGCGCCTCTGCCGGAGCCTCCCGCCTGTCCGGCGCCTCTGCCGGAGCCTCCCGCCTGTCCGGCGCCGCTGCCGGAGCCCCCCGCCTGTCCGGCGCCGCTGCCGGAGCCCCTCTGTCCCGAGCAGCTGCCCCACCACTGTCCCGAGCAGCTGCCCCACCTCTGTCCCGAGCTGTCCCTCTGTCCCGAGCAGCTGTCCCACCTCTGTCCCGAGCTGCCCCTCTGTCCCAAGCAGCCCCTCTGTCCAGTGGGGTCATTGAGTAGGGTGGCCATGGTGAGGAAGCCACGGAGGCGGACAATAAAGCGGACTAAGACAATGATGAAGTGGAGTCCGCCAGAGCCGCCACCGCGGACAGACGCCCACCCAGACCCTCCCCTATAGGTCAAGGTTTTGCGGCCGGAGTCCGCACCTTTGGGGGGGGGTACTGTCACGTTCTGACCTTTATTTCCGTTGTTTTGTATTTATTTAGTATGGTCAGGGCGTGAGTTGGGTGGGCAGTCTGTTTGTTTTTCTATGTTTTGGGGCATTTCTATGTTTTCGGCCTAGTATGGTTCTCAATCAGAGGCAGGTGTCATTAGTTGTCTCTGATTGAGAATCATACTTAGGTAGCCTGGGTTGCACTGTTTGTTTGTGGGTGATTGTCTATGTTGATGGCTTGTTTCAGCACAGGTCTCATTTTGTAGCCTCACGGTCGAATTTGGTTTATTGTTTTTGTTACTCGTTTGTATAGTGTTCAGTCTTTCTTGATTAAAGATTTACCATGGACACTTACCACGCCGCGTATTGGTCCTCAGATCCATCTCGTCTCTCCTCTTCAGATGAAGAGGAGGACGGCCGTGACAGCCACTTTTTGCTGTGATTACAGCTGTAAGTCGCTTGGGGTATGTCTCTATCAGTTTTGCACATTGAGAGACTCAAAGTTTTTCCCATTCCTCCTTGAAAAACAGCTCAAGCTCAGTGAGGTTGGATGGAGAGCATTTGTGAACAGCAGTTTTCAGTTCTTTCCACAGATTCTCGATTGGATTCAGGTCTGGACTTTGACTTGGCCATTCTAACACCTGGATATGTTTATTTTTGAACCATTCCATTGTAGATTTTGCTTTATGTTTTGGATCATTGTCTTGTTGGAAGACAAATCTCCATCCCAGTCTCAGGTCTTTTGCAGACTCCATCAGGTTTTCTTCCAGAATGGTCCTGTATTTGGCTCCATCCATCTTCCCATCAATTTTAACCATCTTCCCTGTCCCTGCTGAAGAAAAGCAGGCCCAAACCATGATGCTGCCACCACCATGTTTGACAGTGGGGATGGTGTGTTGCTTTTACACCAAACATAACGTTTTGCATTGTTGCCAAAAAGTTCAATTTTGGTTTCATCTGACCAGAGCACCTTCTTCCACATGTTTGGTGTGTCTCCCAGGAGGCTTGTGGCAAACTTTAAACAACACTTTTTATGGATATCTTTAAGAAATGGCTTTCTTCTTGCCACTCTTCCATAAAGGCCAGATTTGTGCAATATACGACTGATTGTTGTCCTATGGACAGAGTCTCCCACCTCAGCTGTAGATCTCTGCAGTTCATCCAGAGTGATCATGGGCCTCTTGGCTGCATCTCTGATCAGTCTTCTCCTTGTATGAGCTGAAAGTTTAGAGGGACGGCCAGGTCTTGGTAGATTTGCAGTGGTCTGATACTCCTTCCATTTCAATATTATCCCTTGCACAGTACTCCTTGGGGTATTTAAAGCTTGGGAAATCTTTTTGTATCCAAATCCGGCTTTAAACTTCTTCACAACAGTATCTCGGACCTGCCTGGTGTGTTCCTTGTTCTTCATGATGCTCTCTGCGCTTTTAACGGACCTCTGAGACTATCACAGTGCAGGTGCATTTTTACGGAGACTTGATTACACACAGGTGGATTGTATTTATCATCATTAGTCATTTAGGTCAACATTGGATCATTCAGAGATCCTCACTGAACTTCTGGAGAGAGTTTGCAGCACTGAAAGTAAAGGGGCTGAATAATTTTGCACGCCCAATTTTTCAGTTTTTGATTTGTTAAAAAAGTTTGAAATATCCAATAAATGTCGTTCCACTTCATGATTGTGTCCCACTTGCTGTTGATTCTTCACAAAAAAATACAGTTTTATATCTTTATGTTTGAAGCCTGAAATGTGGCAAGAGGTCGCAAAGTTCAAGGGGACCGAATACTTTCGCAAGGCACTGTATATGTTTTACCTGTACATACTGGTACCATAGCTCCTTAACTCTGTCCTCATTCCTTTGGAATGGTACACGGTACAGCTGTTTCATACTCATCTGGTTTCTATGCAGCACCCTGTCGATGGTTGAGATGCTAACCGTATGGATGTTTTCAAAGACATCGTTGTCTTCTATAATGGTTCTTTGTATTTCCCTGAGTCTCATGGCATTGTTTGCTCGGAACCATTGGGTAAATAGCCTCCTCCTGTTGAGGTGTGAAAAGGCGTCCTCTGCCACCGGTTTGAGGTAATCTTGCAGTCCTATGTGGGGAAAATGCAGTGATGCATCGCACACTTTCACATAGACAAAAACTATGCGAACACACATTTTACTGTAAAACATACAGGTGGGTGCATGTAAGGTGCAGTATGTATCTGTATAGAGTATATTTCTGTGAAATACAAGTGGACTACTGTAATATGAAGCATTGTAGGAAGTATACAGTATACTGCTTATATACAGTAACAGTGCACTGTACATTGGTGGACATACCTGTTCTCTCTTCGAAACGTTTGAACTATTGAGAACACGGTTGATCTCCCAATATTCGGCTGCACCCTTCGACCCGCCTCAGCCATTGTAAGGCCATGATTTACAACACTGTCTACAATAGTGGCCCTTATGCCATCAGATATGCGCCTATGTCCTCTTCTGCCTCTTCCTCTGTTTTGCCTTCCACCACGCATCCTTGCTCCTCTTCTTCCTCCTCTTGGCTGTTGACCCTGTTCGTTTCCTGGTCCATCCATTATTGGAAAATTGCAACTCAGTGTTGTGGTCTGTCTATATATGCTTGCCAATTGATTCTTCATGAAATGCACCTTTGAGCAATTTAGACAACTGGTTGATGCTGGTTGAACTAACACATTCCTTCATGAGTGAGGGTCAATTTCACCTGCATGATTATTAATCAATTCACGTTTTTGTACAAAAGGTCTAATAGAAATGTGTAAAACTATGCTTGACAGTTTATGACAAATAGTTCAACAATTTTGCATGTAATGGCTTATGCAAGGAACTAATGCCTAGATGTTTTGAGGGGTAAGACTATTCAACAGAGAACCATCTACTATATCTTGATCAACATGACATGAGCAATTGATAATGTGGAAAAAAGCTGACACTTGTACATTATCAATTGCAATTTGCTTTAATGATGTGCACAAGTGACTAGATGATATAGAATTTGTACAAGTAGTATCAAGGATTGCACTTTTGATCTAAGAAATGCACCAAAGCGAACTATGACATAACACATATGTAATCATGTAGTTACCAGAAAAGTGTTAAACAAATTAAAATATATTTATCTTTGAGATTCTTCAAAGTAGCCACCCTTTGCAATGATCACAGCTTTTGGTGCTCATGGAGCTCAAAACAGGTGGGGCTCTGAATGATGGGTCTGAATGACGGGTTTAGCTGTATATAGGCAGCTAACTAGTTAGTTGTTTTGTCTTGTTTCTACCAATGTAATTCATTTGGAGACTTCCCAAGCTGCGTGCTATAGCTAGCTAGCTAACTAGTCAGTCTCCGGCAAGAAAAGTTGAGTGTAGCGGTAAATTTAGGTTGCGCTCACGAAGCGTCAACCTCAGCTGTCACTTTCACTAACTAGCCATACAGACAACCATCCAACTAGCCACCGAAATTAAGATTAGAGTAATTTGTGTTTATCTGTTGGGCTTAGGGTATGGTTTGTCATGTTTGCTAGGTGCAGATATTCATAGGCTATACATTGCCTCGTTTTCCTATTATTTGACAGCTTAGCTGTCATTTTAGGGTAGTAGAGGCTGTGCAGTGGAGCTCATATTATGAGTGGGATATTTGTTTACACAGCCAGCTAACAAGTTGGTTCTACTGATGGAATTCATTTGGAAACTGCTCCAGCTTCGTAACTAATTGGCTAACACTGGTGAACTCTGTAGAGAGATGGACAGACAAAGAGAGACACAGAGAGAGAAAGAGAGACACAGACACAAAGAGACACAGAGAGAGACACAGACACACAGAGAAAGTGAGAGACACATACACAGAGAGAGACACATACAGAGAGAGAGAGACACATACAGAGAGAGAGAGACACATACAGAGAGAGAGAGACACATACAGAGAGAGAGACACATACAGAGAGAGAGAGACACATACAGAGAGAGAGAGACACATACACAAAGAAAGAGAGTGACACATACACAAAGAAAGAGAGACACAGAGAGAGAGAGAGACACATGCACACCGAGAGGGAGAGAGAGAGACACATACATACAGAGAGAAACATACAGAGAGAGACAGATACACACATACAGAGAGAGACATACAGAGAGAGAGAAACATACAGAGAGAGAGAGATACATACAGAGAGAGACACATACACATGCAGAGAGAGAGACACACACAGAGAGAGAGAGACATATAGAGAGAGAGATACATACAGAGAGAGACACATACACATACAGAGAGAGAGAGGGAGACATACACAGACACACATACAGAGAGAGAGGGAGACATACACAGACACACATACAGAGAGAGAGAGGGAAACATACACAGACACACATACAGAGAGAGAGAGGGAGACATACACAGACACATACACAGAGAAAGAGAGAGACACACATACACAGAGAGGCACATACACAGAGAGACACATACACAGAGAAAGAGAGAGACACATACACAGAGAGAGACCAAGAGACCACCCCAATCCACAAAAGTGGAGACAAATTTGACCCCAATAACTACCGTGCGATATGCGTCAACAGCAACCTTGGGAAAATCCTCTGCAATGTCATTAACAGCAGACTCGTACATTTCCTCAATGAAAACAATGTACTGAGCAAATGTCAAATAGACTTTTTACCAGCTTACCGTACAACAGACCATGTATTCACCCTGCACACCCTAATTGACAACCAAACCAACCAAAGAAAAGGCAAAGTCTTCTCATGCTTTGTTGATTTCAAAAAAGCCTTCGACTCAATTTGGCATGAGGGTCTGCTATACAAATTGATGGAAAGTGGTGTTGGGGGTAAAACATACAACATTATAAAATCCATGTACACAAACAGTGTGTGGTTAAAACTGGCAAAAAACACACACATTTCTTTCCACAGGGCCGTGGGGTGAGACAGGGATGCAGCTTAAGCCCCACCCTCTTCAACATATATATCAACGAATTGGCGCGGGCACTAGAAAGGTCTGCAGCACCCGGCCTCACCCTACTAGAATCTGAAGTCAAATGTCTACTGTTTGCTGATGATCTGGTGCTTCTGTCACCAACCAAGGAGGGCCTACAGCAGCACCTAGATATTCTGCACAGATTCTGCCAGACCTGGGCCCTGACAGTAAATCTCAGTAAGATCAAAATAATGGTGTTCCAAAAAAGGTCCAGTCGCCAGGACCACAAATACAAATTCCATCTAGACACCATTTCCCTAGAGCACACAAAAAACTATACATACCTTGGCCTAAACATCAGCGCCACAGGTAACTTCCACAAAGCTGTGAACGATCTGAGAGACAAGGCAAGAAGGACATTCTATGCCATCAAAAGGAACATAAAATTGAACATACCAATTAGGATCTGGCAAAAAATACTTGAATCAGTCATAGAGCCCATTGCCCTTTATGGTTGTGAGGTCTGGGGTCTGCCCACCAACCAAGATTTCACAAAATGGGAAAAACACCAAATTGAGACTCTGCACGCAGAATTCTGCAGAAATATCCTCCTTGTACAACGTAGAAAACCAAATAATGCATGCAGAGCAGAATTAGGCCGATACCCACTAATGATCAAAATCCAGAAAAGAGACGTTAAATTCTACAACCACCTAAAAGGAAGCGATTCCCAAACCTTCCATAACAAAGCCATCACCTACAGAGAGATGAACCTGGATAAGCAAGCTGGTCCTGGGGCTCTGTTCACAAACACACCCCACAGAGCCCCAGGACAGCAGCACAATTAGACCCAACCAAATCATGAGAAAACAAAAAGATAATTACTTGACACATTGGAAAGAATTAACAAACAAAACTGAGCAAACTAGAATGCTATTTGGCCCTAAACAGAGAGTACACAGTTGTAGAATACCTGACCACTGTGACTGACCCAAACTTAAGGAAAGCTTTGACTGTGTAAAGACTCAATGAGAATAGCCTTGCTATTGAGAAAGGCCGCCTTAGGCAGACATGGCTCTCAAGAGAAGACAGGCTATGTACACACTGCCCACAAAATGAGGTGGAAACTGAGCTGCACTTCCTAACCTCCTGCCTAATGTATGACCATATTAGAGAGACATATTTCCCTCAGATTACACAGATCAACAAAGAATTCGAAAACAAACCCAATTGTGATAAACTTCCATATCTACTGGGTGAAATTCCACAGTGTAACATCACAGCAGCAAGATTTGTGAACTGTTGCCACAAGAAAAGGGCAACCAGTGAAGAACAAACACCATTGTAAATACAACCCATATACAACCCATATTTCTGCTTATTTATTTTCCCTTGAGTACTTTAACCATTTGTACATATATATATATATATATATATATATGACATTTGTAATGTCTTCATTGTTTTGAAACTTCTGTACGTGTAATCTTTACTGTTAATTTTTATTGTTTATTTCACTTTTGTATATTATCTACCTCACTTGCTTTGGCAATGTTAACACATGTTTCCCATGCCAATAAAGCCCCTTGAATTGAATTGAGACACAGACGCACAGCAAGAGAGAGAGAGAGACATACACACAGCGAGAGAGACAAAGACAAAGACACACAGAGAGAGAGAGACACAGACAGAGAGAGAGAGACACACATACACAGAGAGAGAGAGAGAGACAGAGACACAGAGAGAGAGAGAGAGAGACACATACACAAAGAGAGATAAAGAGAGAGAGAGACACAGACACACAGAGCGAGAAAGACACAGACACAGAGAGTTTTGAGGGACTGTGTGATTGGCATGCTAACTGCAGGAATGTCCACCAGAGCTGTTGTCATTGAATTGAATGTTCATTTCTCTACAGTAAGGTGCCACCCATCTTGTTTAATAGGATTTGGCAGTACGTCCAACTGGCATCACAACCGCAGACCACGTGTACACCACCTGCCAGCCCAGGACTTCTACATCTGGCTTCTTCACCTGCAGGATTGTCTGAGACCAGCCACCCGGACAGCTGATGAACCTGTGGGTTTGCACAAGCGAAGAATTTCTGCACAAACTGTCAGAAACCGTCTAAGGAAAGCTCACCTCAGTGCTCGTCGTCCTCACCAGGGTCTTGACCTGACTTCAGTTTGGCGTCTTAACCGACTTCAGTGGGCAAATGGATTCGATGGCCACAGGCTCACTGGAGAAGTGTGCTCTTCACAGATGAAAACTTGTTTCAACTGTACGGGGCGATGATGTCGTGTGGGCGACCAGTTTGCTGATGTCAACGTTGTGAACAGAGTGCCCCATGGTGACGGTGCGGTTATGGTTTTGGCAGGCATAAGCTACGGACAATGAATACAATTGCATTTTATCGATGGCAATTTTGAATGCATGGAGATACCGTGACGAGATCCAGAGGCCCATTGTCATGCCATGCATCCACCGCCATTCACCTCATGTTTCAACATGATAATGCAAGGCCCCATGTCACAAGGATCTGTACACAATTCCTGGAAGCTGAATATTTCCCAGTTCTTCTTCCATGGCCTGCATACGCACCAGACATGTCACTTATTGAGCAGGTTGGGATGCTCTGGATCGACGTATACAACAGCGTGTTCCAATTCCCTCCAATATCCAGCAACTTCGCACAGCCATTTAAGAAGATTGGGACAACATTCCACAGGCCACAATCAACAGCCTGATCAACTCTATGAAAGTCCATTGATGGGGTTATGAGTGATGGTTTACGACACTTGTGGTATATGTGTGGCAATGGCAGAACACAATTCAAACTCATTAACTATGATTGATGGTGCTGGTTGTCCTTGCTCGCTGTAACTAACAAAGTAGTATATGGTTCCAGGAGTGGAAATCGTGTTTTTTCTGTGAATGTTGGTGTTCATGGAAGTGCAATGGATGCAATCAAGCCACCAGAGGCTTTGAGCCGGGATGGGAATGTGGAAAACAGAGGTTTTTGCTGTATATGTCTGCCATTGGAGTTACAAAGAAGCTGGATGCTCTCTTTTTTACTATAGCGGGACCACAGGCAATCGATATATTCAATACCTTCACGTTTGCTAATGAGGAGGACAAAGAAGAGTTCACAGAGGTACAGGATCAGTTTGATGCATATTGTTCACCTACGAAGAACGAGATATGTGAATGTCATGTGTTTCGCTGTCGTATACAACAGCAAGGTGAACATTTTGACGTCTTTCTTACAGATTTGAAATTAAAAGCACAGACGTGTAATTTAGCCTCATCTACAGTGGATTGCGAAAGTTTTCACCCCCTTGGCAGTTTTCCTATTTTGTTGCCTTAAAACCTGGAATTAAAAGGTATTTTTGGGGGGGTTGTATCATTTGATTTACACAACACTTTGAAGATGCAAAATATTTTTTATTGTGAAACAAACAATAAGGCAAAACAAATGAAACTTGAGCGTGCATAACTATTCACCTCCCCAAAGTCAATACTTTGTAGAGCCACCTTGCAAGTCTCTTGGGGTATGTATCTATAAGCTTGGCACATCTAGCCACTGGGATTTTTGTCCATTCTTCAAGGCAAAACTGCTCCAGCTTCATCAAGTAGGATGGGTTCCGCTGGTGTACAACAATCTTTAAGTCATACCACAGATTCTCAGTTGGATTGAGGTCTGGGCTTTGACTAGGCCATTCCAAGACATTTAAATGTTTCCCCTTAAACCACGCGAGTATCGCTTCAGCAGTATGCTTAGGATCATTGTCCTGCTGGAAGGTGAACCTCCGTCCCAGTTTAAAATATCCGGAAGACTGCAACAGGTTTCCCTCAATAATTTCCCTGTTTTTAGCACCATCCATCATTCCTTCAATTCTGACCAGTTTCCCAGTCGCTCCCAATGAATAACATCCCCACTGCATACTGCTGTCACCACCATGCTTCACTGTGGGGTTGGTGTTCTCGTGGTGATTAGAGGTGTTGGGTTTGTGCCAGACATAGCGTTTTACCTGATGGCCAAAAAGCTACATTTTAGTCTCATCTTACCAGAGTATCTTCTTCCACGTGTTTGGGGAGTCTCCCACATGCCTTTTGGCAAACACCAATTGTTTTCTTTAAGCAATGTTTTTTTCTGGCCACTCTTCCTTAAAACTTCTTATGGCTGCAGGGGCAGTATTGAGTAGCTTGGATGAAAGGTACCCAGAGGTGCCCAGACTAAACGGTCTGCTCCTCAGTCCCAGTAGCTAATATATGCATATTATTATTAGTATTGGATAGAAAACACTCTGATGTTTCTAAAACTGTTTGAATGACGTCTGTGAGTATAACAGAACTCATATGGCAGGCAAAAACCTGAGAGGAAATCCAAACAGGAAGTGAGAAATCTGAGGTTGGTCGATTTTCAACCCAGGCCCTATTGAATTCACAGAGGGTTATGGATGAAGTTGCACTTCCTAGGGCTTCCACTAGAAGTCAACCGTCTTTAGAAACTTGAATGAGGCTTCTACTGTGTTGTGGGCCTGAATAAGAGCTGAATGAGTCTGGTTACTGGCAGAGAGCCATTTCCTGGTCACCCGCATTTCACATGAAATTGACGTGCTAGCTTCTCGAAACACAAAGGAATTCTCTGGTTGGAACTTTATTGAAGATTTATGATAACAACACCCTAAAGACTGATTCTATACTTAGTTTGAAATGTTTCTTCGACCTGTAATATAACTTTTTAAAGTTTTTGTCCGAAGTTATGCTGGACCTGCACGAGCGTTTGGATATGTGTACCTAACACCCTAACAAAAGTAGTTACTTGGACATGAATAATGGACATTATCGAACAAATCAAGCATTTATTGTGGAGCGAGGATTCCTGGGAGTGCATTCTGATGAAGATCATCAAAGGTAAGGGAATATTTATAATGTGATTTCTGGTTTCTGTTGACTCCAACATGGCGGAACATTTTATTTATTTTCTGAGCGCTGTCTCAAATCATTGCATGGTTTGCTTTTTCCGTAAAAAGAAATTGAAATCTGACACAGCGGTTGCATTAAAAGGACATAAGGGGGAGCTATGAGCAAAGGTGCCACAAGCAATATGACTTTGATCAAAGGATTCACAAGCAACATGATTGTAACATGTGTGGCACCAGGCACCAGACCAGGAAGTGTCCTGCCTTTGGAAAATCTTGCTACAAGTGCAAGGTAAAAATATTGTGGGAAAATGTGTTTTGCAAAGGACAAGTATGGGAGGCAAAATGTTCACACCATTGAAATGGAGGAGAATGAACAAAGTGCTTTGTTTGTAGGCAAAAACCATCACAGGTCCACACGGGGTTGTACCACTAGTGGTCAATGGTACACTTTTGACCTTAAAGCTGGATACAGGAGCTAAAGCCAACCGAATCAATATGAGGGATTTTCCGGAGTTAAAGCACAAATCAGTCATCGTGCAAAAGACTGTGGCTCTCAAAGCGTACAATGGCCACGCAACTGAGACTAAAGGTTTGTGTCGGCTGACTGTGAAGGGGAAAACAAGAAGCCACACACTTGTGGTTGTGATTGTACCAGAGGAGCATGATTCTCTTTTGGGGGATACAGCATGTGAGTTGCTGGGACTGGTTAAGAGAGTGTACACCATTAATGACTGACTGGCTGCACAGTGTTCAACATGGTGAGATGATTCCTCAAATATATTCACGTGTTCACAGGATTTGGAGATCTGAGAGTCTGTATGGACCCCAAGGACCGTAATAAATGTATCAAAAGGAGTATTTTCAGATTCCTAAGAGGGAGGAGATAGCGTGTGAAATGGCTGGCTCATATTATTTCTCCAGTTTGGATGCTTCGAATGGATTCTGGCAGATGTAGCCAGCACCAAGCCTTGTACAGTCAATACCTCCTTTGGAAGATATTCCTTTAAGACGTTACCTTTGGGCATAAGTTCTGCCCCTGAGCTCTTTCACAAGGCCAAGGAAAATGTCAATGAGGTGTTAGAGGGAGTCCGAGTGTATATGGATGATTTTGTGGTCTGTGGTCCTCCATTCAGAAACACATTGAGCGGTTGGAAAATATTCTGCAGAGTGTTCAAAAGCATGGTTTGAAGCTAAATTGGGCGAAATGTCCGTTCTGTGTGAAGGAAATTACATTTCTAGGGAAACCCTCCTTGGAGGGTGTACAGCCTGATCATGCCAAGATCAAAGTGGTGAGGGAGATGGCTTATCCCACACATGGGAAAGGCATTCCGCGTGTTTGGGTTATGGTAAATTATTTAGGGAGGTTTGTACCAAATCTGTCAGCTAAAACAGAGAACTTAAGGACACTCCATCAGGACAGAGATCTCGTGGAATGGAACATGACAGGGCTACTAAGGTGTACACAGAAGCCTCTAAACATGGCTTTGGAGCAGTGCTGCTTCAGGGGCAACAAGATGTGTGGAAGCCTGTGGCTTATGAACCCGTTCTTTGACTGATTCTGAGAAGTCTTATGCTCAAATAGTGCCTAGGGTTGGTAATTGGTTGTGAGAAGTTTCACTGTTAGATTTATGGCTTACAAACGGTGATTCTATAAATAGACCATAAACCCCTTATTCCAATTTCTCTTAAAAAATCTGAATGAAATGCCTCCTCGTCTTCAAAGGATGATGATGAGTTTGCAACGCTATGATTTTGTTCCAACTTATGTGCCTGGGTCAACTTTGGTGGTAGCTGATGCCCTCTCAAGGGCTCCACCAGTGGTGGCCCAAATCAGCATCAGTCAGGAGTCTATGGAGGAGGAGGTTGCCTTGTATGTGGATATGGTCATGGAGTCACTTCCTGTTTTTGAGCAGTAACTAAGGAGAAAAGCCGAAGAGACCACAACATATCCCATTCTTTGCAAGGTGATCCATAATATGGAAAATGGCTGACAAAAAGGCTCTTGTAAGCAATACTTCCCACTAAGCGCAGAGCTGTCAGTGGTCAATGGTGTGCTGTTGAAGAACAACAGTATGGAGATACCTACTGAAGGACATCTGGGAGCTGAGAAATCTAAGAGAAGGGCCAGAGAGTCCCTTATTGACCAAATATAAAATCTAGCATTGACCAGATAGGGCAACATGCCCCTTTCAGGTTCATAATTTGTTTCTAGCCTTAAATTAGGCACTGGCCAGCCGAGTTAGCTAACTAGCAACCTCACTAGCAGAAAGTCTGAGTTGAAATAAATGCTAGCCAGCTAGTTAGCATAATCTAATGTCTGCTAGCATAGCTTGCTAGCTCCAGTTAGCAGGGTTAGGGATCAGAGTTAGTATAGCGGTTAGGTTAGGGTCAGGATAGGAGTTAGGGTTAGATTAGGTGTCAGTTCTCCACTGTCCTTCAGATACTTTTTATTTTCAGATGAGGCCTTTAGAAGAAAATATATGACCGTGTTGGCTATGGCGAAGATGCGCTTCATTGTGTCATGAATGCTATTGAAAATGGGCAGGGCATTAAGGCAGCTTCCCATGCTTTTAATATGCCACCCAAAACCCTGAGGCGCCACAGAGACCAGCAGTCCAAAACTCCAGGCCACAGCCATTTGGGTGGGTTACCAGTCTTCACCGGCTCTTTCAAATGTGACCTGGTGAGTCATATCCAAAAATGGAAAGACCCCTTTTCGTTCTTTGACCTGGCGGAGAGGATGGGAATCCAAAACACATTCAATAAAGAAAGATGGGTGGTTATATTCCAATGAATTAGTCAAGCATATATATACAAACTATTGAAACCGGTTGCTCTTGAATTTCATTTTAAAGAATACTACAATGTTAAATCTTGCCTTGTTCAAATGATAATGACTTTAGTTCAACTCTACATAATAGAGTGTAAGGAAAAGGTAGAATAAGTTTAATGAATTTATGTGGACACTTCTGTGAAACACAATGGCATAATATTCTATTGGTGTAAGTTATCCCCAGGGGTGGGTGCATCTAAACCCTGTATCTGTGAAAATGTCCCTTTCCTAAAAAATACATTTTATTAAATAACTACAAATCTGTTAAATGTAGCCATTTATTTTATTTTATAGTTTGTTACCCTAAGCATGGCCGTCATCCACCTACAATGTTTTCCAAAACGTTGCTTTTTATGTCAGCAATTAGACCTTGATCTGGGGGGGGGGGGGGGGGGGGGGGGGGGGGGCTTACCCCATGTAACCCTACTTGGTACCTCTATGTTCGTTCACATATGCAGTTGTCGGTATTCTGAGCCAAACTGCTATTCAGTATTTTTGTTTGCATGCATGAATAACTAGGACATTACATCAACCATTTAGTTTGCATTGTCTTGGTAAGACAGCTGTGTGTACAACGCATTTACATGGGCAAACAGGGTACCTCTTACAAACAGGGTACCTCTTACAAACAGGATACCTCTTACAAACGGGGTACCTCTTACAAACAGGGTACCTCTTACAAACAGGGTACCGCTTACAAACAGGGTACCTCTTACAAACAGGGTACCTCTTACAAACAGGATACCTCTTACAAACAGGGTACCTCTTACAAACAGGGTACCTCTTACAAATGGGGTACCTCTTACAAACAGGGTATCAAGTAGGGCGCTGATACAGCGCAGCAGAGATAGGCTACAGATTTCAAAAGCACTCAGTCTCAACATTTGAACTTCATGTGTATTATGGTAAAGCGTGATAATACAAACAGAATTCAATCATTCCAATGCAATAACCCCCAAAATGTACTGTAGCCCGCTTAGTCACTTGATCCTGGTGCCGGGTCTGCTGCCAGAGATTTGTACATAATGAATATCTCACTGTTCTCTGCAGGCCTCTCACTTCTAATTTCATAAACAGATGTATCTACCTTTCTTTGCTTGCTGTTTTAGCCAACACAGACAGCAATGTAAACAGATCAACAACAAATAAGCATAACATTCAGATGGCCTTAGCAGCTGCTCACATTGCCATGGTAAGGTGCCAAGGTGACAGGCCATTTGGCGCCGTGCATGGTGCACTATGGAGGCTCCTGTTATAACGTATGACCGCAGAGAGGCAGTCTAGTATCGACTCATTCTCTGGCAGAGAGAACACACACACACACTTTGTGCAGAGAGAACGCAGATTGTTTATGAACACAGTCTGAAACACTGAGTCTGTAAGATAATAGAATAGGATTTGTTTATGTACGTTGTGAGACAATGCTCAGACAATCTGCTGAAGAATATACCAAGCTGTTAGTAGTTAAACAAAGGTAGTGTGTGGTTTCATATAACATTGATGCATGTTGTATTCCTACTGGGCATCAGACCATGATGTGATTAATGTTTGGTTGTTGACAACAAACATGCACAAACTTCTGTTGAGTAAATAAAAAAGCACTCTTCAATATCGCACATTGTTTTCTTTCCTTTTCGTCAAGACCTCTGAAATGTAAAATAACAGGAAAGGTGTTAACAACAGAGCGTACCCGAGCATGTATACTCAGATCTGTTGTCATGCTTTTACCAATCATGATGTATCTTATGTGCATTATCAGGAGGTAGTAGAGAAACTAGGCCTTGGTTTCCTGAGGGAACAGCAGTGAGGCTGAAGACTGCACTGCGCTCATAGAGATAGATAGGACTCGTCTTTGTATCTGTGCCATTATAGCGTCTGTGAGAGCATGGGCAGCGCCACTGAGGCTATTGGCATTGTGAGGTCGTCAATTTTCTTCTTCACGATTGGCTGATCCCTCTTCATGACCCGATTGGACACGACACCAACAGGGTCACCATGAGGGATCAGCCAATGAAGTTGGAAGTCCCACCCAGTTGACTATATTAAAATGGTGGAAGCCCTCAATGGCTCTGTCCATGCTAATACAGCCTTTAGGCTACTAGAGGCCTCTATCATTATCTATGACTGAGCTTCACACTGGTTAAGCCTTTCACATCCATCCACACACACACACACACACACACACACACACACAGACACAGACACAGACACACACACACACACACACACACACTTAAGAGTTGCTCTGAGAAAAGATGGAGCGGGCTCCTTTGATCACTCCCTGCTGACTCTGATTAGTATGTAGATGTAGAGTTCAGACCTACAGGGACCTGGCAGCCATGACACCTAGATACCGCAGAGGAATCTCACCCGCTCAACCCTTTCCCTCTCCATCATCCAATCAGAGGTCTTACATTCTCTTTTCTGACAATTAGAACCCTCTCATTGTTTCAACATTCAACCTGAATACTTTAACTGGCTAATCATCCAATCAGAACCCTCTCACACTCTCCGATCAGCCAATCAGTAGTTCTCAAATTCTTTCTGTCTCCAATTAGTGGAGTTTGTCTGCAACTTCAGTATGAATCGCATGAAAAGCTTATTTTCCATGATAACAGAAAACATTAAATAGAGAGAGAGAGGAGTCTATGAATAATTGTTGTTTTACTCTGACCCACTTTGGATTCCATACCCTTCGGCTGTTTGTTGAAACCAAACATTCACTGATTAATACCTAACGAAATACACAGAATATAAAATGACCTTATCTGGGAAATTTTCATAGAGAGAAACACACTCAGGCGCACACACAAACACACACATCCATGCACAAATCATCCTCATCTCTTTCTTTACATAGAAGAGAATGAGCTGTCAGAACAGCGGATTGATGATGTCTGTCCGTCACCATGACGATGAAGGGTCAGTGAGGTCAGAGATCTAAAATGTTAGGAGGATAGAAAAGCTTATTAATGTTACCATTTTTTATCGCAGGTTGACGTTTGTCATGGGTCTTGCCCTGGAGGCAGAACTGAGCGGTTCCTCTAGAGTTTAGATCAGAGCTGCTCAACCCTCTTCCTGGAGATCTACCGTCCTGTGGGTTTTCAGTCCAACCATAATTTAACACACCTCATTCCACAAATTACCTGTTCAACTTCTTAGGGTTAGGCCCACTTTTTCTCAATTTCCTCCTGACTGAAGTAAAGTAAACTGCCTGTTGCTCAGGCCCTGATGCCAGGATATGCATATAATTGGTACCATTGAAAAGAAAACACTTTGACGTTTGTAGAAATGTTAAAATAACACAATCGATATGGTAGGAGAAAATCCAAAGAAAAACCAACAATACTTTTTTTTTTGAGAGAGCCCATGTTCTTACAATGGAAAGAATTGGGGCATACTGAAGTCTAGCTCCCATGATGCAATTCCTATGGCTTCCACATGGTGTCAGCATTCAATGTTCAAGGTTTCAGGCTTTTAACCTCCAAAACAAATAAGAAATAAGAGTTTTAGTACAGGGACACAGTCTTGGAAATTTGTGTTTGGGCACGCAATGAAGACAAGACGTACCTGCTAAAATCGGTTTCCTATTGAACATACTTCTTTCCATAAGAAATATTATAGTTTGATTACATGTTAGGGTATCTGAGGAGTGTATAGAAATGTATTTTGAATTGTTGAAACAAAGTTTAGAGGTAGATTTTTGGATTCCTTTCTCTGCATGTTGAACGAGTGGATTACGCAAATCGATGACGCCAACTCAACAGACAAGCTGAATCAGATACGCTAAATTAGGGTTGGACTGAAAACCTACAGGACAGTAGATTTCCAGGAAGAGGGTTGGACTGAAAACCTACAGGACAGTAGATTTCCAGGAAGAGGGTTGGACTGAAAACCTACAGGACAGTAGATCTCCAGGAAGAGGGTTGGACTGAAAACCTACAAGACAATAGATCTCCAGGAAGAGGGTTGTACTGAAAACCTACAAGACAATAGATCTCCAGGAAGAGGGTTGGTCAGCCCTGGTTTAGATGTTCCAGCTGCAAAGTTATAATTGTCTCTATCATAAAAATTCATAACATTTGCTTTTTGTCTTAATTTAAGGTTAGGATTAGCAGTGTTAAAGTTAGGTTTAAAATCAGATTGTATGACTTTGTGACTGTGCCAGCTTGTGACCACCCTGCAGAGCTGCCTCCAGAACATGAGTCATCTCAATAAATGCCAACCTGCTTTTTTATCAGGACAACATTTACTGACCAAACGAACATTTCTCTTTTTTTTCAGCAGTGCATGTCGTGTTGCACGACACTGCATTACTAGCCCTATCAATTTAATTGTAATATTTTGTTGCATATCGCACCTGCTCCTGCTAGATTCATGTATCTAGTGATGGGAAACAGAGACTTTCACCACAGTGCCTAAAAATGGTTAATTGTGAGCTTTTAACACTGCAGATTAGTGACATCTGCTGGTCAGCAATGAAAAGCAGCATTGTCTTTCCCACAATATTCATTAAATCTCCATGACACAGTGGTTGGTCGTGGGTCTTATTAGCCTGCGTTTTAGTGGTGATGGTGATGTTCCATAAAAAAATTCTAACTACAGTCTAAGTATGGTATCAAGTAGCCCGCCTGTCTCAGGCACTGCGTCACTACAGTCCCTGGTTCGAATCCAGGCTGAATCACATCCGGCCGTGATTAGGAGTCCCATAGGGCGGCGCACAATTGGCCCAGCGTCGTCTGGGTTTGGCAGGGGTAGGCCATCATTGTAAATAAGAATTTGTTCTTAACTGGCTTGCCTAGTTCAATAAAGGTTACATATTTTAAAAAAGTAGAGGGTGGTGTTTGAAAGCAACTTAGCATCGAAGATAGTACTGGATCCACGGCAAACTCAGTCGGAATTTGCATCACACAGTTTGAAAAACAACGTCATTGATCACGTGATAATGTTACTTTGAAACGAGCATGAGTACATTGTTTCGGCTCAGTAGTGCTTTGAAAACTGCATCAGAACTCCGGTATCAATCATCCCATCACTACTTATACCCCTCATTCCGCTCTTATCCCGGACCAGCATGCTACCTGCTAACACCACAGTTCCTCTCCACCATGCCTGGCAGCTCCGGGTTTTACCGTGGCGTGTCCATGGCTGATTCCCAGCGTGCTCTCCCAAGTGCATTCCCCGATTATCCATAGCCCTGCTTCACCAAATGCCCCAGCGCATCTCCCGGCCAGATGTAAGCCTCATGCTTCGCTCCTCAGTGGACCCATGAGGCCCTGTCGCCAACCATAGCGTCCGAGTCCTATCTATTCACCCATCGCCGCTACAGTAATTTATGTTGACATAGTTCCTGTTCTTATTCATCTGTGTGCAAACTCCATATTTTGTGTGACAACTCCAGCATTTGTATGCCAATTCCATAATTTGTGTGCCAAGTCCATATTTTGTGTGACAACTCCAGCATTTGTGTGACAACTCCATCATTTGTGTGCCAAGTCCATCATTTGTGTGCCAATTCCATCATTTGTGTGCCAAGTCCATATTTTGTGTGACAACTCCAGCATTTGTGTGCCAACTCCATCATTTGTGTGCGAACTCCATCATGTGTGTGCCAACTCCATAATTTGTGTGCCAAGTCCCTCATTTGTGTGCCAATTCCATCATTCGTGTGCCAAGTCCATATTTTGTGTGACAACTCCAGCATTTGTGTGCCAATTCCATCATTTGTGTGCCAAGTCCATCATTTGTGTGCCAAGTCCATATTTTGTGTGACAACTCCATCATTTGTGTGCCAAGTCCATCATTTGTGTGACAATTCCATCATTTGTGTGCCAAGTCCATCATTTGTGTGCCAATTCCATCATCTGTGTGCCAATTCCATCATTTGTGTGCCAAGTCCATGTTTTGTGTGACAACTCCATCATTTGTGTGCCAAGTCCCTCATTTGTGTGCCAATTCCATAATTTGTGTGCCAACTCCATCATTTGTGTGCCAATTCCATCATCTGTGTGCCAATTCCATCATTTGTGTGACAACTCCAGCATTTGTGTGACAACTCCATCATTTGTGTGACAATTCCATCATTTGTGTGCCAAGTCCATCATTTGTGTGCCAACTCCAGCATTTGTCTGCCAACTCCATCATTTGTGTGCCAACTCCATCATGTGTGTGCCAACTCCATCATTTGTGTGCCAAGTCCATCATTTGTGTGCCAATTCCATAATTTGTGTGCCAAGTCCATATTTTGTGTGACAACTCCATCATTTGTGTGCCAATTCCATCATTTGTGTGCCAAGTCCCTCATTTGTGTGCCAATTCCGTCATTTGTGTGCCAAGTCCATCATTTGTGTGCCAAGTCCATATTTTGTGTGACAACTCCAGCATTTGTGTGACAACTCCAGCATTTGTGTGCCAACTCCATCATTTGTGTGCGAACTCCATCATGTGTGTGCCAACTCCATTATTTGTGTGCCAAGTCCCTCATTTGTGTGCCAATTCCATCATTCGTGTGCCAATTCCATATTTTGTGTGACAACTCCAGCATTTGTGTGCCAATTCCATCATTTGTGTGCCAAGTCCATCATTTGTGTGCCAAGTCCATATTTTGTGTGACAACTCCATCATTTGTGTGCCAAGTCCATCATTTGTGTGCCAATTCCATAATTTGTGTGCCAAGTCCATCATTTGTGTGCCAATTCCATCATCTGTGTGCCAATTCCATCATTTGTGTGCCAAGTCCATATTTTGTGTGACAACTCCATCATTTGTGTGCCAAGTCCCTCATTTGTGTGCCAATTCCATAATTTGTGTGCCAAGTCCATCATTTGTGTGCCAATTCCATCATCTGTGTGCCAATTCCATCATTTGTGTGACAACTCCAGCATTTGTGTGACAACTCCATCATTTGTGTGACAATTCCATCATTTGTGTGCCAAGTCCATCATTTGTGTGCCAACTCCAGCATTTGTGTGCCAACTCCATCATTTGTGTGCCAACTCCATCATGTGTGTGCCAACTCCATAATTTGTGTGCCAAGTCCATCATTTGTGTGCCAATTCCATAATTTGTGTGCCAAGTCCATATTTTGTGTGACAACTCCATCATTTGTGTGCCAATTCCATCATTTGTGTGCCAAGTCCCTCATTTGTGTGCCAATTCCGTCATTTGTGTGCCAAGTCCATCATTTGTGTGCCAAGTCCATATTTTGTGTGACAACTCCAGCATTTGTGTGACAACTCCAGCATTTGTGTGCCAACTCCATCATTTGTGTGCGAACTCCATCATGTGTGTGCCAACTCCATCATTTGTGTGCCAAGTCCCTCATTTGTGTGCCAATTCCATCATTCGTGTGCCAAGTCCATATTTTGTGTGACAACTCCAGCATTTGTGTGCCAATTCCATCATTTGTGTGCCAAGTCCATCATTTGTGTGCCAAGTCCATATTTTGTGTGACAACTCCATCATTTGTGTGCCAATTCCATCATCTGTGTGCCAAGTCCCTCATTTGTGTGCCAATTCCATAATTTGTGTGCCAAGTCCATCATTTGTGTGCCAATTCCATCATCTGTGTGCCAATTCCATCATTTGTGTGACAACTCCAGCATTTGTGTGACAACTCCATCATTTGTGTGACAATTCCATCATTTGTGTGCCAAGTCCATCATTTGTGTGCCAACTCCAGCATTTGTGTGCCAACTCCATCATTTGTGTGCCAACTCCATCATGTGTGTGCCAACTCCATCATTTGTGTGCCAAGTCCATCATTTGTGTGCCAATTCCATAATTTGTGTGCCAACTCCATCATTTGTGTTCCAACTCCATCATCTGTGTGCCAACTCCATCATCTGTGTGCCAACTCCATCATTTGTGTGCCAAGTCCCTCATTTGTGTGCCAATTCCATCATGTGTGTGCCAACTCCAAAATTAGACGAGCTGGCTACTCACCACACAGCCGCTAGGCTACCCTCTGTCTTTTAGGGCAGGCATCTCATTCATTGCAAGCATTCTCCATACAATTCCGTTTTCATTTCCTTCATGTTAAGCGTAATTATTATGGCATTCATTAAAGTAGTGTCCAGGGTCACGTATGCCACAGTCTGTAACGGCAGGCCACACATAGTATCAGAGGTATAAATTGGCCACATGCTATCATACTGCAGACTTGCTTTCTCCTCTCGAAATCTTAATGTCCGTCCAGCCATGATTGTTCTCTCTCCCTCTTGTTATTGATCTCTCCATCGTGCCCCTTTTCTTCCCTCTCTCCGGTCGGTTGACTACGGCTGGCCCTCCTGTTGGGACCACAACCACCTCCACCCATGTTGCCTACAACATGACAATATTACACACCCGAGGGCCACCATGCCGATATACCCTGCTGCCTCCACTGCCTCACATTCATTCTACCACCACCAACTCGGCCTCCAAGCCTTAGATTAGGGCTCAAAGACTTTGACCTAATGCTGCTCCGGGTCTGGCTTCTTTCTTAGCATCCACAGATTACAACTTGGCATCCGACACAGCGTAAGTCCCTGCAGGTACAGCATCCCCCGATGGCCCAGCAGGCCATGCTGCAGGCATGCTGTATCTCTCCCACCTCTCTCTAATACCTGAAGACACGTACACATCCCTCTCTCCTCCGTTCTCTCTCACCGCACCTGGTCTCCTCCACACCGGCAGTGTGCCCCCTGAATCCAATACCAGCTCTGGCCCCCAAGCTCCCTTGCCTCTTGCTACTACTTTTCTTTCTGACCCTAGAACTCTGACGTCTGCTTCGGAAGTGGCTCATGCACTCTCTCTGCCAGCGACGGCCTCTCTCTCAGCATAATGCTTCCACTGTCTCCGCCGGCAGTTCAACTGATTTTTAGGTTGCACACTCTGGCCTTCCGGCTACCTTGCCTGCTCGATCTTCACAGTATTGTGCTCCTCTCCCCCCAGGTCTCACTGGCCCCGTGACCACTGCTCTGGCAGCGGCTCACCCTCTCTATTGGGCCAGTGTCGACCTTTCTCTTTTCTTGGGTCCTGCTGTCACCATTGCAGCATCTCCTCTCTCTGCCAGCAATGACCTCTCACATCCCGACCTACTCAGCCAGTTTCATGCCTGCCACCCCCGCAGCGGTCCAGACCCTGGCCCTCCCAGCTATGACACTGTCCTGGTTCAGTGAACCGACTGTCTCTCTGTTCCATTCTAAACTGCCAGCTGCTCTGGCCTCTCGGGTACCTAGCATGCTTGATCTTCACAGCCTCTAGCAGTTCTCCCCCTCTCAGATCTTGCTGGCCCTGTGTCTGCTGCTATAGCAGCGGCTTAGCCCTCTCTCTGCCAGTGACGGCCTCTCTCTGCATAGCCTGTGACCCATGCTTCCGGGGTGACACACCCTCCCTCTACACAAGTGACAAACTTCATCATCGCCTTTAATCCCACTGGTCCTGTGACTGCCACCCTTGCAGTGCCTCACCTTCTCTGCCAGTGATGACCGCTCAGTCAGCTATCTGTGGCTCGGCCCTTGTTCCTTACAGCTGTTACGTTCTCATTTTTCAGTGAGCCGATTGCTTCCATGTTACAGTTTTCACTGCTAGCCGCAGCCCAGCCCTGCCCTCCGCCTCACCATTCACTCTCGACAGCCACCCTGACTCTTCTTCTACCCAACACCCTCCACTTCAATTTGCATCCAGTCTCTTCCTTGCTCCTCCAGCAGATCCTAAATGTGACCACTGTTACGGCAATGGCTCACCCCCTCTCTCTGCCACGGATGACCTCTCCCCACCTCAGGTCCGTCTAGCCTGTCCTCTCTCCCCCACCCCAAGTCCCTCCGTCCCCTTCCTTGGCTCACCCTTGTCATCGCTTGGAGTTGGATGACCTCTACTCAATCGTTATGGATCTGGCCATTCATTTTGGTGGCGCAACAATCTACGGCTGCCATCATACTGGGGTGCTCTCGACAGCTGTATGGTCGCCCCCTCCTAGATAAGTGAACCAACTGCCTCTGTTCTAGTCTTCATCTGCTCGCCACCCACCCTCGTCGCCAGCCAATCACCATTGACATCCAGTCTGTCTGCATCCAGATGCTGAGATAAGGTTAGGTCTCCATCGCAGTCTTTCCACGCTGGTATTGTTCCAAGTTTACATCCTCATCTTTTACCAACACTGAGTATACCAAACAGAACTGAACTGCCTCAATTCGTAGTGGCATGGACTCTACAAGGAGCAGAAAGTAATTACACAGGGATCAGTGGCGACCTGTCATTCAGCTGTCATTCAGCTGCCCCACCTGTTTTAAGCCCGAAATTGTATTTCTGTTTTTTAGGGGCTTGCCTGTTTTGCATGTTATTTTGGCATTAATAAGTGTCACGTATTAGTTTGCCAACAATGTAAAAAAAAATGTTTATATTATATATAATTGAGTTAATAAAGACTCACACAAACATGGTCCTTTCTTTGTTTACTTGGCAGCTCTAAAATGTATGTCTTTCATTCTAGCGCGGTTTTTCTGTGGTGGTGGGGCAAGCCAGCAGAAAAGACAAATCGTTATGTCGTGATTGGCGCTGTGTTCTGTCACTCATGGGGACACCACATCACCGCCACATCTAAGGTTAGAGCAAAAAACTCAAGCCCCTTGGGTGCTGCCATAGAGTTACATTAGAAGTGACCATTCAAGAAGGCTCAAGTTCATTGGCCACAGATAAAATGACGTCAAATCACGTTATATGTACAGTAGCTTTGATTGGCCTGATCATGTTAACATCATACTTTCAAAATCTTAGCTAGCAGTCATCACGAATCAAGTCGACAATCTGCTGGCAAATCCTTTTTAATCCTTGTCATATGAAGAGAAATAATGAAGAGAAAGTATGGATAAAACATATCGGTGCTCATCGGCCATTGGACATAAACATGACACAACAAGTTGGAAATCGCAAATTCAACAATGAGTGGTTTGGAAGGAATCAGTGGCTAACTGCAAGCATTGCAAAGCAATCACTAGCCTGCTTTTCTGTGGAGTGGCTTTCTGGTCCCAATTCTGGGTTTAAGGGGATCTTTTCCAAGTTTAAAATGATAAACATATATAACCTTGGCCATGCTGTCAATGAAGCATGATTTGTGCTGTGCTCAAAACAACTCTTAACTCGGAACTGCCAAAACTTGACTTCAGTGAGTTCAAGTCAACTGGGAAGTTGGGAAGGAGGTCCGACTGGGAAAATATGCTTTCAACGGTCATCCAACTCAGAATTGTAAATCCGGCCTCTTTATGCAGCTACAACCTGAAGATCAATGACTTCATAATTTTTTTCGAGTTCCCAGTTGTCTTGTAAGCACCATAAATCCAGAGAATGCGATACTTTGGCAAAATTTGCCCCTGAACGACCGCCACGCCACCTTCCTGTTCAAGTAAGCACAGCACAAGGTGAGTCCTGCATAAATGATATAATATGCCATGGAGATAGTATTACTTTCTTAGATACAGTATACTTAAGTGTATGTTGTGTAGTAAGATGTTAGTAGCCCATATGCCTCACCCTAATAAATTGGTGTATTTACCCCTTTTGCCTATTGTTCTGACTTGGTGGTGCACATGTAGCCTATAACCTGTTTTAGAGAAATGCAATCATCAAATATTGTAAGAACTTTCATTGTCTGCTTATATGCCCCCTTTATTTATACTATTGTTCTGATTTGGTGTACATGGAGAACACTGTAAGAACGGCCCATGTTCTGAATTCTGTCGCTGTACATTTCAAAAGTGCTAAACAAATAGTTATATTGAATATGTCCGTCCTAGCTCCCTCATTAACAATGTCTTAATATAAATGACGGATTGCCTCTTATACGTTTGTTGTCTAGTTATGCCATAGTTTGTAAATCTCAATTGTCATTAGAAACCACATTTGTTTAAGCAAGTCAGCCATATCAACTGTTTTTTAATAGGCAGTAAATGAGGCTGAATGAGCTGTTTTGCTGCCAGACAAGGCTCCGCTGATAGCCAAAATTGCCACTGACAGGGATGCTGGCCCATGTTGACTCCAATGTTTCCCACAGTTGTGTCAAGTTGGCTAGTTGTCCTTTGGGTGGTGGGCCATTCTTGATACACACAGGAAACCTTTGAGCATGAAAAACCTAGCAGGATTGCAGTTCTTGATCCAAACTGGTGCGCCTGGCACCTACTATCATACCCCGTTCAAAGGCGCTTAAATGTTTAGTCTTTGCCATTAACCCTCAGAATGGCGCACATTCACAATCTATGTCTGAATTCGCTCGAGGCTTAAAACATGACTCTCCATCCGATCCATTATTCATCACTGAATATGGTTCCATTGGCTCGCCATTGGTTCCATTCCCATCTGAGACAGATTATCCCTGTACGGCTATCCTACTGACCAATAGTCCAGACACTCCTTCTGCATCCATGGCATTTCGACACAGCATCCCAAGTAAAATAACATTTTATTGGTCACATACAAATGGTTAGCAGATGTTAATGTGTAGAGAAATGTTTGTGCTAGTTCCGACAGTGCAGTAATATTGTTAGCAGTTGATGTTACTCTTCAATAGCACAGACCCCAAAGCAAATCAGGGGGAGAAAAATAGGTTTATTCAAAGAGAACAAATCATGCGTGGAGGTAGATGTTCATTCTCCCCTGTCCTCAGTGATTCTCTTCAGTGATTTTCTCCACAAAACAAAACGACAGGATGTAGTTTTATCACCCAGTCCTAGCCTGTGGTTGACCAATTAGAATTCCTTGCAATAAAACTGGGCCAAAGGCCAAATAACAAGTATCCTATTCAATGTAACCAATTTGCACCAATGAGAACTTGCCGCACTGAAATTCCTCCCATGTCTCTGACCCATTGATCATTAATCCCATATTATGGAAAAAACACTATTTCCATTGATCGTTAGTACTCTAATGACTTAGTCCTCTTGACCTCTCGTCCTCTGCGTTATGTATTTATCTTCCAAATATTCTTACAATATCTAACAATTCCCCAACAACTACCTAATAAACACATCTAAAGGGATTGAAAGATAATATAATATTTTTCAACAACTCCACAAATGTCTTGTTAACAAACTATAGTTTTGGCAAGTAGGTTAGGACATCTACTTTGTGTATGACACAAGTCATTTTTCCAACAATTGTTTACACAGATTATTTCACAATTCCTGACATTTACTACAAGTAAAAAATCCCTGTTTTAGGTCACTTTATTTTAAGAATGTGAAATGTCAGAATAATGGTAGAAAGAATGATTTATTTCAGCTTTAATTTCTTTCATCACATTCCCAGTGGGTCAGGAGTTTACACTCAATTAGTATTTGGTAGCATTGCCTTTAAATTGTTTAACTTGGGTCAAATGTTTCGGGTAGCCTTCCACAAGCTTCCCACAATAAGTTGGGTGAATTTTGGCCCATTCCTCCTGACAGAGCTGGTGTAACGGAGTCAGGTTTGTAGGCCTCCTTGCTCGCAAGCACTTTTTCAGTTCTGCCCACACATTTTCTATAGGATTGAAGTCAGGGCTTTGTGATGGCCACTCCAATACCTTGACTTTGGTGTCCTTAAGCCATTTTGCTACAACTTTGGAAGTATGCTTGGGGTCATTGTCCATTTGGAAGACCGATTTGCGACAAAGTTTTAACTTCCTGACTGATGTCTTGAGATGTTGCCTCAATATATCCACCTAATTTTCCTGCCTCATGATGCCATATATTTTGTGAAGTGGACCAGTCCCTCGTGCAGCAAAGCACCCCCACAATATGATGCTGCCACCCCTGTGCTTCACAGTTGGGATGGTGTTTTTCGGCTTGCAAGCCTCCACCTTTTTCCTCCAAACATAACGATGGTCAATTTAAGTATGCTCTCTCTAATTCTTTCTTTCTTTATCTCTCTCTCAGAGGACCTGAGTCCTAGAACCATGCTTCAGGACTACCTGGCATGATGACTTCTTGCTGTCCCCAGTCCACCTGGCCATGCTGCTGCTCCAGTTTCAACTGTTCTGCCTGCAGCTATCGAACCCTGACCTGTTCACCGGACGTGCTACCTGTCCCAGACCTGCTGTTTTCAACTCTCTAGAGACAGCAGGATACTCTCAATGATCGGCTATGAAAAGCCAACTGACATTTACTCCTGAGGTGCTGACTTGTTGCAACCTCGACAACTACTGTGATTATTATTATTTGACCATGCTGGTAATTTATGAACATTTGAACATCTTGGCCATGTTCTGTTATAATCTCCACCCGGCACAGCCAAAAGAGGACTGGCCACCCCTCATAGCCTGGTTCCTCTCTGGGTTTCTTCCTAGGTTTTGGCCTTTCTAGTGAGTTTTTCCTAGCCACCATGCTTCTACACCTGCATTGCTTGCTGTTTTGGGTTTTAGGCTGGGTTTCTGTACAGCACTTTGATATATCAGCTGATGTAAGAAGGGCTTTATAAATACATTTCATTTGATTTCATTCCTTGCTTTCAGGTTATTTCGATATAGATATTTTTGTACCTTTTTCCTCCAGCATCTTCAAGGTCCTTTGCTGTTGTTCTGAAATTTATTTGCACTTCTCGCTCCAAAGTACTTTCATCTCTAGGAGACAGAACGCGTCTTCTTCCTGAATGGTATGACGGCTGCGTGGTCCCATGGTGTTCATACTTGCGTACTATTGTTTGTACAGATGAATGTGGTACATTCAGGCATTTGGAAATTGCTCCCAAGGATGAACCAGACTTGTGGAGGTCCACAATTGTTTTCTGAGGGCTTGGCTGATTTATTTTGCTTTTCCCCTGATGTCAAGCAAAGAGGCACTGAGTTTGAAGGTAGGCCTTGAAATACATCCACAGATACACCTCCAATTGACATCATTTTCTGGAATTTTCCAAACTGTTTAAAGGCACAGTCAACTTAGTCAAATAAACTTCTGACCCAATGGAATTGTGATACAGTGAGTTATAAGTGAAATAATCTGTCTGTAAACAATTGTTGGAAACATTTATTGTGTCATACACACAGTAGATATCCTAACCGACTTGCCAAATCTGTAGTTTGTTAACAAGAAATTTGTGGAGTGGTTGACAATGGGTTTTAATGACTCCAACCTAAGTGTATGTAATCTTCCGACTTCAACTGTACATATGAGAGTAATGTAAGATATGTAAACATTATTAAAGTGGCATTGTTTAAATTGACTAGTGACTCTCCATGTAGGCAGCAGCCTCTCTGAGTTAGTGATTGCTGTTTAGCAGTCTGATGGCCTTGAGATAGAAACTGTTTTTCAGTCTCTTGGTACGAGCTTTGATGCACCTGTACTGAACTCGCCTTCTGGATGGTAATGGGGTGAACAGGCAGTGACTCGGTTGATTGTTGTCATTGATGATCTTTTTGGCCTTCCTGTGACATCGGGTGCTGTAGGTGTCCTGGAGGGCAGGTAGTTTACCCCTGGTGATGCGTTGTGCAGACCTCACTACCCTCTGGAGAGCCTTGCGGTTGTGGGCGGAGCATTTGCCGTACCAGGCGGTGATACAGCCCGACAGGATGCTCTCGATTGTGCATCTGTAGAAGTTTGTGAGTGCTTTTGGTGACAAGCCAAATTTCTTCAGCCTCCTGAGGTTGAAGAGGCGCTGCTGCGCCTTCTTCACGACGCTGTCTGTGTGGGTGGACCAATTCAGTTTGTCCGTGATGTGTACGCCGAGGACCTTAAAACGTACTACCCTCTCCACTACTGTCCCATCGATGTGGATAGGGGGGTGCTCCCTCTGCTGTTTCCTGAAGTCCACAATCATATCCTTTGTTTTGTTGACATTGAGTGTGAGGTTATTTTCCTCACTAGGCTACCTGCTGCCAACCATTCAGCACATGCAGTCCAGAACAGCTCACTTCCTCTCTCGTGTACAACTAACTTAGAATTCTCTTTTTTGGGATTGCCATCACCTCAGCAACCACTACCACGGCCTGACGATGTTTACCTGAGACTCCGAGCCAAGTTTACTCCACGAATCCTTCATCTGCTGCCTTTTGCTCCATCCGGTCCATTCTCATTCTCCTCCTGAATCATCATTCTCACATCCATTCCATTTCCTCCAATAAATATTCTAAACCTATTTCAGTATTTGGTCCTTAAACTTTTGACATTTTGAAAGTCTTTCTTTATCTCCCGTTGCACTCTAACACTATCCCTTCTAGTATCTCGCTCTCATCTTATCCTCTCTCGCTCTCTTTCAATGTGTAAAGTCAGAGTTTTACTTCCAGGGTCTTTGTGCATAGGAAGTCCATATTTAATGAAGTGAGTCTCTTGTTAAAATGTTTTTAAGTGCTCCTATGCAGCACTGCAGGCTGGAAGGGGGAGGTGGGGGGCTTTTATTTATTCATTGGGTGGTTCACTGCCTCGTTTCCTCTCTGGGTCTGTGAAGAAGGGAGCGGATTAGAGGGGTTACCCCCCCCCTCTCCTCCCTGGTTGGCTGTGTTTCTCCCTCGGGGGACACCCTTTTGTCAGTCCACATTAACATCCATCAGAACACGCTCCTCTGGAGGGGAGATGCACACGCTCACGCATGTATGCACACACTCACACACCAACACACACCACACACACACACACACACTGATTTGTCTTCATGATAAACTGAAATGGGGAGTCTGCATATTTGAGTTAGACAAGCACAATCCCCCTCTTGATTTGAATCCCTCTTAACAGAAACGTTTGAACAAGCATCTGAAGACTGTCAGAAGAGCGAGAAACTTTCTCCAATTGAAGCCTGCGATCATGCCTTGTGCTAATTCCGTCTGTGTGAAGTTTGGGCTGCCTTCTCCCTCGTTATCTCTGTGCTGGGATGATAGGAGAGCAACAGAGTTGAAACATATCATTAACCAAAAGTCTTTCTACAACAAAGGGCACACTCTGCACATAGGTATGGACACACAAGCACTAGCATGCTAACACACTTGTCATTCTTATCATTCCCCTCTAACTGAACTCATATATCTGCAGAATTGCTGTCTTTTGAATGAGACTTCACATTAACGTCTTCTTTCACATCTAAAATGATTCACATTAGACATTTATTTTCATGTCTAAAATTGAAATTCAGTTTTGTGAGGTTGTTTGTGAGTGTGTTAGTGCAGGCTCCTCAGAGGAGGACCATCCTCAGTAAAAATGTAAATAGTGAAACATCCTCCAACCTATCAGAGCTCTTGCTACATGTTGTCCACCCAATCAAAGGATCAGAGAATTCATCTAGTACTGAAAGCTAGCTACAGCTAGCTAGAACTGCATTGCATACAATGTGGTGATTAATTGAATCAAGACAGAGAGAAAGACAATTGAACCTTTTTGAAAAAGTGAATATCTTCAAATATGAAGGAGAAGTAAGCGTGCAATATTTCCTTTGTAGCTAGTTAGTTTAGCCTATTTAAACACCCGGTTCAAACAGAGAGGGATGCTATGTTAGCTAGCTGTCTATGGCTATCCAACAGAGAGGGATGCTATGTTAGCCAGCTGGCTATGGCTATCAAACAGAGAGTGATGCTATGTTAGTTAGCTGTCTATGGCTATCCAACAGAGAGGGATGCTATGTTAGCTAGCTGTCTATGGCTATCCAACAGAGAGGGATGCTATGTTAGCTAGCTGTCTATGGCTATCCAACAGAGAGGGATGCTATGTTAGCTAGCTGTCTATGGCTATCCAACAGAGAGGGATGCTATGTTAGCTAGCTGTCTATGGCCATCCAAGACTGGAACACTCACAAGTCAAGGTGCGTTTTTGGTTTTATTAATTTATTGCCACCGGGGCCCACTGGTGTAACTGCTACACTGCTTACTGACTGTACTGCATGATTATAGAGGGTTCACTGATACGTTAGTTAATAGAACTATGTTGACTATCACGTTAGCTAATATGGTGACAACGATGTTGGCTGTGTGTAGAGTTTAGCGGTGATATGAAGGTTTGGAAATGTCTTTTCTCCTGGTCACGGACAGCTGATGTGAAGGGAAAAGGTGAGAGTCCAACTATTGGACTAATGATTCCAGCTAGATGCAGGCAAAAGTGTGCCAGGCAATACTGAATGTGTCAATGTCAGTCACCTTGATTACTCACATTTTTCACTCAGCCTGTGTTTTATGTCTATGTTGTAAACTTATATCCTTAGGCTAGGTTGTTGTAACCACATGACGGGTATAGGAAACATTTGAGTATCAGGTACAGTTGAAGTTTACATACACTTAGGTTGGAGTCAATAGTACTCGTTTTTCAACCACTCCACAAATTTCTTGTTAACAAACTATAGCTTTGGCAAGTCAGTTAGGACATCTACTTTGTGCATGACACAAATTCTTCCAACAATTGTTTACAGAAGTATTATTTCACTTATAATTCACTGTACCACAATTCCAGTGGGTCAGAAGTTTACATACACTAAACAGCCTCCTAAACAGCTTGGAACATTCCAGAAAATGATGTCATGGCTTTAGAAGCTTCTGATAGGCTAATTGACATCATATGAGTCAATTGGAGGTGTACCTGTGGATGTATTTCAAGGCCTACCTTCAAACTCAGTGCCTCTTTGCTTGACATCATGGGAAAATCAAAAGAAATCAGCCAAGACCTCAGAACGTATTTTTGTAGACCTCCACACGTCTGGTTCAATCTTTCATCCATACACGTGTGTGTGGTCTGCATGTTCTCACTGGAGGGCCCTGTAACCATGCAGAGTGATGCAGGTTTTCTTCCATTACTCCCCGCCTAATTCAGTTCTTTGACCTAGATTCCAAAATCACACATGCAAGAGTGTTGACCAAGGAGAAGCTGTCCTCTTCAATCACAGTCATTGCCGTGTACGCACGAACTGCAAAGAATAGTCATGATCACAAACTAATTTAGCTGATGTTGGTAGTAAACCTTTCCATGTCAGAAATTCATAGCGATACTATACTCAACCGATACTTTCACCCTATGATTACATCAGAGCTGTAAAACTTCTTACAACCAGCAGCTTATTAGTCCAGAACATACCAAATTACTTTTCAGTCAGTGGAGGCTCCTCAGAGGAAGGGGAGGACCATCCTCCTCAGTGAAATTTCATAAAAATAAAAATTGTGAAAAATTAAAAAAGTTATAATTGTTTGACAAAACTTTACTAAATATGTTCATATGTCACCAAATTATTGATTTAAAAAACACTGTTTTGCAGTAACTTCAACAGCACTCTCTGGGGTAGCATAATGGGGTAACCGGAGGACAGCTAGCTTCTGTCCTCCTCTGGATACATTGACTTCAAAACTAAATCTAGGAGGCTTCTAGGCTTCTAGCATTATGGGGGGGGGGGGGGGGGGGGTCTTTGTTGAGAAGCTTTTTGAAAAGTGATAGTTTGTTGGTTGAGCATTTTGGAAATATTATTAAATTAAAATGTGTTTATTCAAAGACGTAGAAGGTAGATTATACATTGTTTTCTGAACTTTTGAACTTTGTCCAGTTAGTGCAATTCATTTAAATGTGCCTTGCTAACTTCAGTAGCAAGTAGTAGTAGCTAGCTACCAGCTCAAGTGTGAAGTTTTCGCTGCCAACGCTACCGAAAATGTTGTTGACTTTGTTGAAGATCCCCTTTCATTCGCGGAAAAAGTGTGAATTAAAACCAAGGGTCGAACTGAGATCAGTTTCATGAAGAAGAATGAAAAGGTGAGGGCTTTCAATGCAAATTGGTATCAAACCGATAGCCTTGGGCTAAAGAGGTGTACAGTGACCTGAAGAACATCAATCGTTCAGGTCAACGGCAAAACAAAAGCAGGGAGCATATACATGCCCACATCAGGTTCAGGTTTATCAACACCACTGCGTTTTTGGGCATGCAAGAATTGGCTTTCAGAGGACATGACGAGAAGGAAGGTTCCGCTAACAAGGGCAACCACAAAGAGCTTGCTGCGGTAATTGCGCTTTACTATGCTTTACATGCTGAACATATGGAACTTTCTACTGTCTTTTCTGAGATGTCTAAATCCATTCAGAATGATTTGATAGCGCCCATCGCATCATCCTTTAAAAGTTGGATTAAGACCATTTGTACATTGTTACAACACTGTATATATATAAACATGACATTTGTAATGTCTTTATTGATTTGAAACTTCTGTATGTGTAATGTTTACGGTACATTTTTATTGTTTATTTCACTTTTGTATATTATCTACCTCACTTGCTTTGGCAATGTTACCACATGTTTCCCATGTCAATAAAGCCCCTTGAATTGAATTGAATTAATAAAGAGAGGCTGACGCACCTCATTTTGTTTGCACGGTGCGTTATGGTAGGCTTTCCACTTTCCTCCGGTATTTATTTTGCAAAGATGATGACCGACACAAGCAAAAACTCATTACATAAATGTTGCACCAGCCTAGGCTACATCTAAACACTAGAGATCTGACATGCTGTATGGGATGAAAACGAGACTATTTTTCAGTTTGATCAACTGTAGGCTACTAATAAGAGCAGCTGCATACAGCCTATGCGCCCTGTTTATCAAGTCAGAGTAAACTAATTGGTAACGTTATGTATTTATAGTCCATCTGGTCAGGGTAAACTAATTGGTAACGTTATGTATTTATAGTTCATCTGGTCAGGGTAAACTAGTTGGTAACGTTATGTATTTATAGTCCATCTGGTCAGGGTAACTAATTGTTAAAGTTATGTATTTATAGTCCATCTGGTCAGGGTAAACTAATTGGTAACGTTAGGTCAGGGTATAGTAATTGGTAACGTTATGTATTTATAGCACCGAGCCTGCCCAACCCTACCTGGCTGGATGCTCCCCGTAGCCAGGCCAGTGCGGCGAGGTGGAATCGACCGCACTGGGCTGTGCTGGTGAACCGGGGACACCATGTGTAGGGCTGGTGCCATGTACCCCGGCCCGAGGAGACGCACTGGAGACCAGATGCGCTGAGCCGGCTTCATGGCTCCTGGCTCGATGCCCACTCTAGCCTGGCGGATACGAAGCGCTGCTATGTAACGCACCGGGCTATGCCTGCGCACCGGGGACACCGTGCGCCTTGCTGCGTAACACGGTGCCTGCCTGGTCCACCTCTCCACGGTAAGCACAGGGAGTTGGCTCAGGTCTCCTACCTGACTTAGCCACACTCCCCGTGTGCCACCCCCCAATACATTTTTGGGGCTGCCTCTCGTCCCAGCCGCGCTGCCATGCTAGCTCCTCATAATGCCGCCTCTCGGCTTTCGCTGTTTCCAGCTCTGCCTTGGGGCGGCGATATTCTCCCGGCTGTACCCAGGGTCCCTTGCCATCCAAGATCTCCTCCCAAGTCCAGGAGTCTTGAACCCGCTGCTCCTGGGTACTGTCAATGAATTAGTTATAGGAGAGACAAGACCAAGATGAGACTCTGGACAAGGCGGATACGGTATATTTGAGGCCTTTTAATCTAGCATAGTGATATCTGGCAAACGTGCAGCACGGCTCTCATCGTCCACTCTTAGGGAGGTTTCGGAAAAAGAGGGCGTAACACATATTTGGGCAGTACATTTATACATTGAAATGACGTAGGTAGATTCTAGTAGTCCTGGCTCCTGGTTGGTTGTTCGTAGGTGATAGACAGTCCTCTCCAGCCTGTTGTCTGTATCACATTGGTTCTTGACAGAGTTCTGTGTCTTTGTAGCCCATCCCAAAGGGTTTGGAGCAGTGTATATTCATGGGTTATCAGTGTGTTTAACAACAGTCCGTGAATGCGTCATTACATGTTTTAATATGTTATTACAACACCCCCTCTTCACGTCTACTAGACGTGACAAAAACTAAATGTAAGAAAAATAGAATAGGACATTTTAGGAAATTTGTAGTCCCCCTCTTCACGTCTCCAAAGAGACGTGAAAATTACTCATATGTGCATGTTTCAAACTCCACCAGAGGATCCTCCTGTTGTAGGAGGGGGAACATCAGTGCAGGGTCATTATTTGGTGCAATAGCAGAAGTAATGACTCGAGAAAGCAGGGAGCGGGCACATGGGATGCAACAACAGCCACAGAGGGTTAATATTGCAACAAACACAGAGATAGAGACCAGAATAGAAGAGACCAGGACCTTATATTTACCAAATGCATCCATCCAGGAGTCCCACGTGCTGGTATCAACCCCAAAGTGGGATTTCATTTTACCATTCAGGGTACGTAGTCCTTCTAACGCAACAGTGAGACTGCCATCAGAGGCTGTGTTATTGGGGATAAATGTGCAACATTGCTCCCCAAACATAAAACATATCCCACCCTTCTCAGCCAGCAACATGTCAACGGCAATGCGATTTTGAAAAGCCATAAGGGAGGTAGCCGCCAGTTGACCATGTACGGCCTCAAAACCTTGTTGAGTCCAGTTCCCTAATTTTTGGACATTGAAATGTATATAGTTAATGCGGTCAACATTTTTATTCACAGTGCACCACCAGCAGAGAGATGATTGAAAACCTGCGGCGACCTGGTCCACCAGCTTGTACTCATCAGGGACCCCCCTAGGAACACCTATAGCATCAATATATGTGGGATCCCCAACAGTCAGGGCTGCTTCCCACTTGGTTCTGGTAGGCAGAAACTGTGGGTCCACAGCCTGTATCCGGGTCACCAAATCACCCACACCTATAGGGTAAACAGAGATAGGCAGTAGAAGTGTTACAAGCGCACAAGTACCCGTAGCCTTATTGGGAGGTCTGTCAAAAAGCCGAGGTCCCCCACACCACCACCAGATGTCAGCCCTGATCACTGGCTTAAAAACACCAACTACTACGATAGTATTTTTACACCAACCAACAGGGAGCAAACCTAACTGTAGTATACCCCCTGTCATGTTAATACAGGAGAATTCGGCCCTGGCAACATCAGAGGAAAATACTGGTGCCCTGTCCGTAGCGGAGACAACAGGGTAAACTGCATCCCACAAGAAACAATTACCAGTCGGATTGTCTTGGTCCATAAGGGGCATTAAACATCCGATCTCGACAGTAGCCGGGACAATGCGGAGCAATGGTCGGGCACCCATGCAAACTACACAACTAGTGGGGGTTGTATTGGCTGCTTGTTCGGTCAATAATAGCCAATTGTTAGACAAACCTGAGATACCTGTAGCAACCCGAATGTTCTCATCCGGGGTAGGGGTGGTGACCACTAAAACAGCAGAACCCCACCCATCCCTGTGCTGGGGCAGGGTATGTGGCTTTGCCATATCGTCACGCACCGTCACAGAAGTAGGCTGTGGTTCTGGCGTAACACAGATATATAGTGTGAAATGGACTTCAGCCCTGTCGGTATCTACATATGGGGCCAACGTAAAAACCTGACACCCCATAGTGGTCCCAGGTCGTACAATCAGCTTTAGTTGAAAACCAGTGCGTGAAAATGTAAGCCGTTTGCGCCAGGCAAGAACAACCCGTCCCTTGGAATAGCTGGACCAGTCATGCCCCGTTTCTGCCACCAAGTTTTTCCAAGACCACTCACCATATCCCCCTTTGGTTATATACCAGTTAAAACTGGAATAGGTCCAGGCAGGTAGCCCCAAACTATTTTGCGCATGACCCAAAAGGCCCCAAGGCAGGTAAACGGTGGTGGTGGCATTGAAAGGCAAACACAAGGTGGTGCTCTTCAACTCCTGGGGGGTGCACTTAGTGACTCCCACCTCACGCCTAGAAACGGTATGGTCTTGTGGTAGATAAGAGGGAAAAGAGAGAGAGTTAGTTTCACCTGGCAGAGTAGAATTCAGTGTGTGAGTCTGTAGTGGGTGCATCTGTAGTGGGTGCATCTGTTGGTTTATAAGCCATGTGAGTGTACATACAGTGACTCCTCCCATGAGAAGAAAAATAACAAACAGTGGTCCGGAGATCCCCAACCGTTCCCAAGGAGTACGGTGTGACTTAGTCAGTGAATATGGGGTTGAACCTCCCATTTTCCCTGACTAAGGAGGTGCAAGATTTGGGACCGAATGTAGACCACTTAGGTCGGTTCTGACTTCCGTCAGTGTGCGGGAAGGGGTTGGAGCTGGTGTACAATGTGTGAGGTGGTGCCAAGGTGCGCCCAATTTACCTTTGACCTGGACTGAGTGTGAAGTAACCTCCTTCACTTCGTACAGACCAGTCCACCTGGGTTCCAGCCACTTTCTCTTGTGGACCTTTCCCCTTACCCAGTCTCCAAGTTTTACCTTCAGTGGTGGCGTGTCCCCCGGCAGCTCCCCCTCCGGTACCTTGTGAACCTGGGTAGAGAGTGCTGCAGAGAGAACCGTCAGTTTTTTCACATAATTAGACATTACAATTTATTGCACATCAAGGGCGGGCATATGACCTCCCTCCCTTGGTGGGCCAGGCATGACTCTACCAGTCATTATCTCATGAGGAGAGAGATGGGTGCCTGATCCTGGTGAGGCTCTCATGGCCATCAACGCCAGGGGCAGGGCTTCGACCCATTTCAACTTCGACCCGGCACATACGTTTGACTTGCGCGTTCCATGAGATCTTGGGATTGTGGCCTATAACTGACTTCGCATCCTCCCCCGCCGCTGGAATTGCCTCTACCCATTTGGAAAACCTATCCACCATCACTAATAGGTATTGTTTCCCATTAACCACCTTATCCGCCCCCATGTCTGTGTATTCTATGCTAATAACCTGAAATCATGCATTAGGTAATGGGTATGAGCCCATTGGTGTTCGATATGGTTTCTTTGGGTTGTGTCTGTCACAAACATTGCATTCGTCATAAAATAAATAAGTCAGTCATATTTTTTATGTGAGGGCCTTTTGGAGGGTCTTTAGTTTGCCTTTGTGTGTGTGGGGCCATGTGCTTCTCATAAAAGTTCTGGGTCCATCAGTGTGGACTGCTTCATGGGCATGGGCTGAGTCTCTATAGATATTCACAGTCTTTCCTTTTCCTCTGATGAGGGCCTGCGTCAATCCGATGATTTCAGCTAATTGGGCCGATGTTGGTTGAGGGATGGCTGTGAGCTGTTTTTTCAATAGCTTTTGCTACTGCAGCAACGTATCTGGAGCATGTTGACTGTCCTACCTCAATGTGGTCAAGTTTAGAAGAGTAGTGCATCAAGACCCGTCTCTCCCCCTCTTGTTTCTGGAATAGGACGGATGAGGTAAATCCTTCCCTTTCAGAAACATCCAAATGGAACTTGTTCTTGTAGTCAGGTGCAGTCAGAGCTGCTGCCGCTGATAGATCTGTTTTCAGGAGTGCTATGGCTGTTGATGCTTCAGCCGTCCAGGCCAGGGGTGCATGGAGGTTCCTTGATCGTAGGATGACCGGTGCTGCCACCCCCTCTGGGCCACACACAATGGTACAACACCTGATAGGAGGGGTCAGGTGCATCCTGTCTTCGTCCCAGTCTGCAGTGTAGAGGCAGTCATCGGTTTCTGTTGCATTGAGTGTGCAATGGATCTCAGCTTGGGGAGTCTTTAATGGGTGCAGTGTAGATTTGAGCTTTCAGTTGGTTGAACTTAAACTGGATGTGAGGGGTGGCAGGCCCTGTGGGTAGGCATTTTGGCCAGTACACTTCTGGGGTTTCAGACAGTGTGGGCATCTTTTATGGCCAGGGCATGGTGTTCCCTGCCATACCTTGAAACTGTGGTTGGTTGTAATCTTGCTGTTGCTGCTGCATGTGGCTGGGCCCTGGGTGGTTGTATTGTAGAGGAGGGGGTCCTCTTCCTCCTCCTCCTCCTCCTCCTGTGTTCGTGGCTTTGGGTAGTAGTATTTTCATTGCAGTTAGTGTATCCATGTAGAGGCTCCTCCATGTAGGCTGGGCATCTGTCCCATCAAAGCGGTCTTCCCAGGCTGGTACTCAACGAAGCGTGGATCAACTGCTGGGCGTAGGGGAAGTTGGTAGGCCCCTTCCTGCTCCTTTCAGTGCTTGTGTCAAGCCTATGATTTCAGCTAATTGTCTGTGTTTGGAGTAGAGGAGAACTGAATAATATCGTGGCCTTCTCTCTTTAGGAGGCCCGGTTGAGATCCACCTTCCCTTCCTTGTGGGTAGTTCAGCAGGGACCCACCTGGGCCTTGTAGTGCTGTGGGGCTTGAGCAATCGGGCCTTTCTTCACAGACGAGGTGGCCTTCTTGAATCCCCACAGTCATGTTCCCTTTTAGCTGTCCTCCCTTCACCATGAAGACCGGGGCCTGTATGGCTGCTGGTGTGGTGTGGGTTTTTAAATGGGTTGTGTGGGAGGTATGCGAATGGATTTTGTGAATAGGGAGGTGGCACTTCAGTCTTCTCTTCCTGTGGCAGTGGTGGGTATAGAGGGAGCGGGGCCGATGGGGTGGTCACGGTGGGTGGTGGTGTGTTGTGGTTGTTGTTTGTGCCTTCTCTGACGTCATCTGAGGCCCCAGCAAGCACCCCCATCATATCAGGTTTCTTTTGTGGGCATGTCCTTTTTTTCACCTCTATTGCCCATGTCCCTATTCTCAGCTCCGCCTCCGCTCTCTCTCTCTCCTTCGTTCCTTTTTTCTTGAAAAAAAAATGGCTGCTATTCTTTTCTGCCTCACTCTCTCTCCCGTGCCTGACTGCCTCCTCTAATTCTCTTTCCATAGTGCTGAGTTGTTCCCTGGATGGGGCAACTCCACCAATGTAACCTGCCTGGGTCCATCTTAGCCTAATTTCCCCCCATATCTTCTTTATTGATTTATATTCCTGTTTTCCTCCTGCCCTTTCCTGTATTCTCTGATCTAAATATTCATTGAATTTGAGTTTGGGAACGGTAATTGAGGCCATATTGACGATTCACTATGTCTGGGTCCGATAAAAAATTATGTAAAACAATTAAAAACAACTAAATGTTGCACATTGCACTATGGCCCTCCGCAACTATGTGCACTTAGCCCGTCACTTGGTCAAAACCAGCGATGTATCCCTGGTGCCCACACAGACTTATCTCTCGTGTCTCACCCTCGTGCACACAGAGTTTTGTAGAATTGCTGTACTATAATATCGCAAAGGGATATTCGCGAGATAATCATGCGTCTAGGGTATTTTACTGGAGTAATTTTACAGGTTCACACATTTCTACTGCCTGGCGAAATGTTAGTGTCCCAAACGCCTACTTTTGGGTCAATGTCAAAGCATTCAAATGCCTTCTATAATATTTGTCAAATTAATTCTAGGCAACCCCAACAGCACAAAGAGAACAGAAATCAATTCGTTACACGGCACGGCGGCCGCACAGCCCCGCCCAAACTTTTGACTCGGCGGTCAAATTTAGAGCCGGTGGTCAGTATCACTCTGTCTCATGGAACGGTGAATCAGTGACATTAATCTGGAGAGATCAGGTTTAATTCCTTCACTCCTAGTCCAATTTTTTAGCTTATTAACTGATGCTCCTAGTGGGATGTCAACTCCACTAGTCCCAGTCTTTGTTATGTGTCTCGATCAATTAACAAAACATTTCATCATCTCATTCATATTTCATTTCACTGAGTTATCGAATCCCTCACCGTAACACCTAAACGATTGCCAAATCGAAAATTGCCAGACTATCTGGACCCGATTAAAACAGTGCATCACATTCCATCAAATTCTGTTATCAAATCCTTCACCGTAACACCTAGTTGATTTACATATCAACTATTGCCAGACTATATGGATTAGATTTTAAACAATATATCACATTCTGTCCTCCAATTCCTCACCGTAACACCTAGCTGATTTACATATCAACTATTGCCAGACTATTTGAATCAGATTTGAACAATATATCACATTCTGTCCTCCAATTCCTCACCGCGACACCCAGTAATTTTATTACTGTTGCAGGACTATTTGAATCAGATTTGAACAATATATTTACACAGATATCATTATGCAAATGCCTTTGGTTATTGGATAATTTTTTCATAAATTTAACGGCAATTCATACTCACGCACTCAGTACTTCTGACCATAATTTGGATATTGATTATACTATAATATGCAGAATTCGATTAAACCGGTTCTGCGTACCTTTATAATGTCGAGCTCTTTGGTCAGTTTCCTGAGGCGAGTTGAATCCCCGATGGCTCCTGTAGACAGGTCGCCCGTCCTTCTAGAATCTGTCGTCAACTTGTCTTTTCTCTCATCAAATCTATGGACCGAATTCATGGATTTCTACCATCCTCTAGCTACCAATTTGTCAATGAATTAGTTATAGGAGAGACAAGACCAAGATGAGACTCTGGACAAGGCGGATACGGTATATTTGAGGCCTTTTAATCTAGCATAGTGATATCTGGCAAACGTGCAGCACGGCTCTCATCGTCCACTCTTAGGGAGGTTTCGGAAAAAGAGGGCGTAACACATATTTGGGCAGTACATTTATACATTGAAATGACGTAGGTAGATTCTAGTAGTCCTGGCTCCTGGTTGGTTGTTCGTAGGTGATAGACAGTCCTCTCCAGCCTGTTGTCTGTATCACATTGGTTCTTGACAGAGTTCTGTGTCTTTGTAGCCCATCCCAAAGGGTTTGGAGCAGTGTATATTCATGGGTTATCAGTGTGTTTAACAACAGTCCGTGAATGCGTCATTACATGTTTTAATATGTTATTACAACAGTACCACGCTACTTGGTCCGGTTGTGGTGGGTGATTCTGACGAGGAGGAGCGTTTTAAGTGTTCATGATATTTATTATAACTCAGAACACTAAAGAATAAAACAACAAAGAGAACAAAATGAAACCGAAACAGTTCTGTCTGGTGCAGACACAAGACAGAACACAATCACCCACAACTCAAGGTTCTCAATCAGGGACAATGCTTGACAGCTGCATCTGATTGAGAACCATAACAGACCAAACACAGAAATACCAAATCATAGAAAAACTAACATAGACAACCCACCCAACTCACCATACTAAAACAAAGATATAACAAAATAACTAAGGTCAGAACGTGACAGTACTCCCCCCCCCCCCTCCCCCCCAAAGGTGCGGATTCCGGCCGCAAAACCTGAACCTATAGGGGAGGGTCTGGGTGGGTGTCTGTCCGCGGTGGAGGCTCTGGAGCCCCACTCCACCATAGTCTTTGTCCGCCTCTTAACCCGACTCCGTGGCCTCTTTAGAGCGGCGACCCCGCCGCCGACCTCAGACTGGGGACCCTAGCAACGGGTCCCGAATGGACGGGAGATTCCGGCAGCACCAGACAGGCGGGAGACTCCGGCAGCTAAGGAGTGAAGGGCGATTCCGGCAGCGCCGGAGTGACGGGTGATTCCGGCAGCTTCGGAGTGAAGGGCAATTCCGGCAGCACCGGAGTAACGGACGGCTCTGGTAGCTCCTGACTGACCGGCGGCTCTGGCAGCTCCCGACTGGCGGGCGGCTCTGGCAGCTCCTGCCTGACTGACCGGCGGCTCTGGCAGCTCCTGACTGACCGGCGGCTCTGGCAGCTCCTACTGGCGGGCGGCTCTGGCAGTTCAGGACAGGCGGGCGGCTCTGCCAGCTCAGGACAGACGGGCGACTCTGGCAGCTCAGGACAGATGGGCGATTCTCGCAGCTCAGGACAGACAGGCGGGCGGCTCTGGCAGCTCAGGACAGATGAGCGATTCTGGCAGCTCAGGACAGATAGGCGGGCGGCTCTGGCAGCTCAGGACAGACGGGCGATTCTGGCAGCTCAGGACAGACAGGCGACTCTGGCAGCTCAGGACAGACGGGCGACTCTGGCAGCTCAGGACAGACGGGAGACTCTGGCAGCTCAGGATAGACAGGAGACTGGTAAGTAAGCAAAATTGGGCTGGCTAGGCTGCCTATACATTTGCAATCCCAAATTATTAAATGAAATTCATTAGTCAACATAATAGTGATGACAGATGTGAGTAACATTTTTATAAAGCTTACAGTTGCGTAGGCGTGCATGATGCAAACATGCATAAAGCAAGCTCAGCCCTGTGAATTATATTCTCCATCAGTTGTTGTCTCTGTGTCTGGGTAGAGGAAACCACCCTCCTAAGCTAATATAAATCATATGAACAAGTATAAGGTTGCTGCAGTTTCACAGGGTTTTTATCCCCCCATCACTCTGGGATCTATGGTGCCACCAGTCTGCTAGGATTTGTCAGTTATCGTCAGGTATGTGGATGATCAGGGCTTTATTCAGGAACGTTTCTTGCGCTACTTTGATATGTCAAATGGGTGAGATGTGCAGTCTGTGTTTGACTTTAAATTTTGAGATGTCTGAGTTTAACTTGATGGAGAAACTTGTTCAAACCTACGATGGAGCAGCTGTAATGGAATGTATCTGCTATTTGTAGTTACAGCTAAGTACCCTGATTAAGAGATGATGACTACTCCACTCCACTACCATCGTCAACTTTCTCCTGACAAGAACTGAAGCCATGAAGTCTCGTGTGCCCGCTCATCCACTGGCACATTTAATGTTTCCTCTCTAGGCACTGTGAGTACCCCTATACAATTTCTCTCATTCCTGTATGCAGAGTCAATCACATTATTACACATCAATGATTTTACTCCTTGCTTGGACTAACTCATTCTTAGTTATTTTGTTTAACTGTGTAGTGTTTTTTTTTGTCTTCCCAGTCAAATCCTGTCCTGCACTGGTCAAGCCTCTGAACACCTCAACTCATGCCTCATTCAATCAATACTGTGATCCTTTCCCAATAATGTGTAAGAAGCCCTCTCATTCCCATTCCTCATAGTATTATACTATAAACGTCTTTATGAAATGCTTTAGGTTAAAATAATTAGTCTTTGACCAGTTTTGAAACATACTTTAACGTCTCTGTGCGTTCTGTGTGGGTTTCCCATTCTCCTCATTGTTTCAAGTTACCAGCCTCCACTGTTCTCAGTAATTGTATTTCTCAAAATTTCCTCTCGCTCTTCATCGTCTTGGAATTGAACATCAAAATACTAAATGCTAAAATGCTAATTAATTTCTTCCTAACAGTTCTATAGCATCAAACTTAAGTGCATACAGTATGTATTCACCCCCTTTGCTATGAAGCTCCTAAATAAGATCTGGTGTAACCAATTACCTTCAGAAGTCACATAATTAGTTAGATTGTGTCACATGATCTCATTATATATGCACCTGTTCTGAAAGGCCCTAGAATCTGCAACACCACTAAGCAAGGGGTGGCACCATTAAGACCAAGGAGCTCTCCACACAGGTCAGGGACAAAGTTGTGGAGAAGTACAGATCAGGGTTGGGTTATAAAAAAATATACGAAACTTTGAAAATCTCACGGAGCACCATTAAATTCATTGTTAAAAAATTGAAAGTATATCGCAGCACAACAAACTTGCCAAGAGCTCGCCGCCCACCAAAACTCACGGACCAGGCAAGGAGGGCATTAATCAGAGAGGCAACAAGGAGACCAAAGCTAACCCTGAAGGAGCTGCAAAGCTCCACAGCAGAGATTGGAGTATCTGTCCATAGGACCACTTTAAGCCGTACACTCCACAGAGCTGGGCTTTACGGAAGAGTGGACAGAAAAAAGCCATTGCTTAAAACCTTTTTGGGATAGGGGGCAGCATTTTCACTTTTGGATGAATAGCGTGCCCAGAGTGAACTGCCTCCTACTCTGTCCCAGATGCTAATATATGCATATTATTATTAGTATTGGATAGAAAACACTCTGAAGTTTCTAAAACTGTTTGAAATATGTCTGTGAGTATAACAGAACTCATATGGCAGGCGAAAATCTGAGAAAAATCCAACCTCTCGTTCCAGTGCCTTTTTTTCTCCGGTTGGAACATTATTGATGTTTTATGTTAATTAAAAACATCCTAATGATTGATTCCATACATCATTTGACATGTTTCTAAAGGACTGTAATGGAACTTTTCAAGTTTTTGTCTGGATGAAATGCTTGCGCCTCATGAAGATGGATTACTGGGCTGAACACGCTAACAACAAGTGGCTATTTGGGCATAAATTATGAAACTTTATGGAACAAATCAGTCATTTATTGTCGAATTGGGATTCCTGGGAGTTCCTTCTGATGAAGATCATCAAAGGTAAGTGAACATTTATGGTGTTGTTTCTAACTTTGTTGATTCCAAAATGGCGGCTATTCCTCTGGCTGTTTTGGGTTCTGAGCGCTGTTCTCATATTATGCTTTTTCCGTAAAGTTTTTTTGAAAACTGACACAGCGGTTGCATTAACCTGTTAGATCTCTAGGGGCGCTATTTCATTTTTGGATAAAAAACGTTCCCGTTTTAAGCGCGATATTTTGTCACGAAAAGATGCTCGACTATGCATATTCTTGACAGTTTTGGAAAGAAAACACTCTGAAGTTTCAGAATCTGCAAAGATTTTGTCTGTAAGTGCCCCAGAACTCATTCTACAGGCGAAACCAAGATGATGCATCAACCAGGAATTAGCAGAATTTCTGAAGCTCTGTTTTCCATTGTCTCCTTATATGGCTGTGATTGCGCAAGGAATGAGCCTACACTTTCTGTCGTTCGCCCAAGGTCTTAGCAGCATTGTGACGTATTTGTAGGCATATCATTGGAAGATTGACCATAAGAGACTACATTTTCCAAGTGTCCGCCTGGTGTCCTGCGTGGAATTCGGTGCGCAATTGCCAGCTGCTCGTACTTTTCCATTTGATATAGGGGAGAAACCATGTGTCCAAGAACGATGTATCAATGAAGAGATATGTGAAAAACACCTTGACGATTGATTCTAAACAACGTTTGCCATGTTTTCAGTCGATATTATGGAGTTAATTTGGAAAAAAGTTCACGTTTTGAGGACTGAATTTTCTGTTTTTTTTTGGTAGCCAAATGTGTTGTATAAAACGGAGCTATTTCTAATACACAAAGAATATTTTTGGAAAAACTGAGCATCTGCTATCTAACTGAGAGTATCCTCATTGAAAACATCAGAAGTTCTTCAAAGGTAAATGATTTTATTTGAAGGCTTTTATGTTTTTGTTGAAATGTTGCGTGCTGGATGCTAACGCTAATGCTAACGCTAAATGCTAACGCTAAATGCTAACGCTAAATGCTAACGCTAAATGCTAACGCTAAATGCTAACGCTAGCTAGCTACTTTTACACAAATGATTGTTTTCCTATGGTTGAGAAGCATATTTTGAAAATCTGAGATGACAGTGTTGTTTACAAAAGGCTAAGCTTGAGAGATGGCATATTTATTTCATTTCATTTGCGATTTTCATGAATAGTTAACGTTGTGTTATGCTAATGAGCTTGCTGATAGATTTACACAATCCTGGATACAGGGGTTTTTTCATAGCTAAACGTGACGCAGAAAATGGAGCGATTTGTCCTAAACAAATAATCTTTCAGGAAAAACTGAACATTTGCTATCTGAGAGTCTCCTCATTGAAAAGATCTGAAGTTCTTCAAAGGTAAATGATTTTCTTTGAATGCTTTTCTGTTTTTTTGTGTAAATGTTGCCAGCTGAATGCTAATGCTAAATGCTACGTTAGCCATCAATACTGTTACACAAATGCTTGTTTTGCAATGGTTGAGAAGCATATTTTGAAAATCTGAGATGACAGTGTTGTTAACAAAAGGCTAAGCTTGAGAGCTAGCATATTTATTTCATTTAATTTGCGATTTTCATGAATAGTTAACGTTGCGTTATGGTAATGAGCTTGAGTCTGTATTCACGATCCCGGATCCGGGATGGGGAGATCAGAAAGGTTAAGGAGAAGTCTATCTTTAATTCTGTGAATAACACTTTTATCTTTTATCATTGTTTATTATGAGTATTTCTGCTAAAATCACCGGATGTTTTGGAATCAAAACATTACTGCACGTAAGGCGCCAATGTAAACTGAGATTTTTAGATATAAATATGCACATTATCGAACAAAATATACATGTATTGTGTAACATGATGTCCTATGAATGTCATCTGATGAAGATCATCAAAGGTTAGTGATTAATTGTATCGATATTTCTGCTTTTTGTGACTCCTATCTTTGGCTGGAAAAATGGCTGTGTTTTTTCGACTTAGCGGTGATCTAACATAATCATATGTTGTGCTTTAGCTGTAAAGCATTTTTTAAATCAGACACGATGGGTAGATTAACAATATGTTTATCCTTCATTTGCTGTATTGGACTTGTTAATGTGTGAAAGTTACATATTTCTAAAAAATATATTTTGAATTTCGCGCGCTGCCTTTTCTGCGGAATGTTGTCGAGCGGAGCCCCTGCACTAGAAAGGTTAAAGACAAAAGTAAGCAAACACATTTGGTGTTTGCCTAAAGGCATGTGGGAGACTCCCCAAACAAATGGATGAAGGTTACTCTGGTCAGATAAGACTAAAATGTAGCTTTTTGTTCATCAAGGAAAACGCTATGTCTGGCACAAACCCAACACCTCTCTTTTCTCCCCGAGAACATCATCCCCCACAGTGAAGCATGGTGGTGGCACCATCATGCTGTGGGGATGTTTTTCTTCGGCAGGGACTGGGAAACTGGTCAGAATTGAAGGAATGATAGATGGTGCTAAATGCAGGGATATTCTTGAGGGAAACGTGTTTCAGTCTTCCAGAGATTTGAGACTGGGACAGAGGTTCACCTTCCAGCAGGACAATGGCCCTAAGCATATTGCTAAAGCAACACTCGAGTGATTTAAGGGGAAACATTTAAATGTATTGGAATGGCCTAGTCAAAGCCCATTCCTCAATCCAATTGAGAATCTGTGGTATGACTTAAAATTGCAGTACATCAGCAGAACACATCCAACTTGAACGTGGTGGAGCAGTTTTGCCTTGACGAATGGGCAAACATCCCAGTGGCTAGATGTGCCTAGCTTATAGAGACATACCCCAAGAGACTTGCAGCTGTACTTGCTGCAAAAGGTCGCTCTACAAATTATTGACTTTGTTGTCAAACTTTCTTGTTTCACAATAAAAAATATATTTTGCATCTTCAAAGTGGTAGGCATGTTGTGTAAATCAAATGATACAACCCCCCCAAAAATACATTTCAATTCCAGGTTGTAAGGCAACAAAATAGGAAAAATGCCAGAGCACTTGGATGTTCCACAGCGCTACTGTCTAAATATTTGGTGAACAGATAACTACAGTTTAATTGTTTGGAAGGAACAAACAACACTATGTGTGGAGAAAAAAAAGGCACAGCACACCAACATCAAACCTCATCCCAACCGTAAAGTATGGTGGAGGGAGCATCATGGTTTGGGGCTGCCACAGGGCCTGGACGGCTGCTAACATCGACGGAAAAATTAATTCCCAAGTTTCTGAAGACATTTTCCAGAGAATGTAAGGCTGTCTGTCTGCCAATTGAAGCTCAACAGAAGTTAGGTGATGCAACAGGGCAACGACCCAAAACACAGAAGTACAGTTGGAAGTCGGACGTTTACATACACCTTAGCCAAATACATTTCAACTCAGTTTTTCACAATCCTGTCTTAGGTCAGTTAGGAGCACCACTTTATTTTAAGAATGTCAAATGTCAGAATAATAGTAGAGAGAATGATTTATTTCAGCTTTTGTTTCATCAAATTCCCAGTGGGTCAGAAGTTTACATACACTCAGTTAGTATTTCTTAGCATTGACTTAATTGTTTAGGGTCAAACGTTTTGGGTAGTTTCAGGTAGCCTTCCACAAACTTCCCACAATAACTTGGCAGAATTTTGTCCCATTCCTCCCGACAGAGCTGGTGTAACGGAGTCAGGTTTGTAGGCCTCCTTGCTCACACAAGCTTTTTCAGTTCTGCCCACACATTTTCTATAGGATTGAGGTCAGAGCTTTGTGATTGCCACACCAATACCTTGACTTTGTCATCCTTAAGCCATTTTGCCACAACTTTAAAGTATGCTTGGGGTTTTCCATTTGGAAGACCCATTTACAACCAAGCTTTAACTTCCTGACTGATGTCTTGAGTTGTTGCTTCAATATATCCACCTAATTTTCCTTCCTCATGATGCCATCTATTTTGTGAAGTTCACCAGTCCCTCCTGCAGCACCCCCGTGCTTCACGGTTGGGATGGTGTTCTTCGCCTTGCAAGCCTCCCCCTTTTTCCTCCAAACATAACAATAGTCATTATGGCCAAACAGTTCTATTTCTGTTTCATCAGACCAGAGGACATTTCTCCAAAAAGTATGATATTTGTCCCCATGTACAGTTGCAAACCGTAGTCTGGCTTTTTTATGGTGGTTCTGGAGCAGTGGCTTCTTCTTTATCCAATGGCCTTTCAGGTTATGTCGATATAGGACTCGTTTTTCTGTGGATAAAGATATTTTTGTACCTGTTTCCTCCATCTTCACAAGGTCCTTTTCTGTTGTTCTGGGATTGATTTGCACTTTTTGCACCAAATACGTTCATCTCTAGGAGACAACGCGTTTCCTTCCTGAGCGGTATGACGGCTGCGTGGTCCCATGGTTTTTATACTTGCGTACTATTGTTTGCACAGATGACTGTGGTACATTCAGGCATTTGGAAATTACTCCCAGGGATGTACCAGATTTGTGGAGGTCTACATTTTTTTCGCTGATTTCTTTTGATTTTCCCATGATGTCAAGCAGAGACATTGAGTTTGAAGGTAGGCCTTGAAATACATCCACAGGTACACCTCCAATTGACTCAAATTATGTAAATTAGCCTATCAGAATTCTCTAAAGCCATGACATCATTTTCTGGATTTTTCCAAGCTGTTTAAAGGCACAGTCAATTCAGTGTATGTAAACTTCTGACCCACTGGAACTGTGATACAGTGAATTATAGGTGAAATAATCTGTTTGTAAACAATTGTTGGAAAAGTAAGTAAATGCCCTAACTAACTATAGTTTGTTAACAAGAAATTTGTGGAGTGGTTGAAAAATGAGTTTTACTGACTCCAACCTAAGTGTATGTAAACTTCTGACTTCAACTGTAAATCAACAGAATTGTTAAAACAGGGAAAAAATATACCTTCTGGAGTGGCCCAGTCCTGACCTCAACCCGATTGAGATGCTGTGGCATGACTTCAAGAGAGCAGATCAGACATCCCAAGAATATTGATGAACTGAAACAGTTTTGTAAAGAGGAATGGTCCAAAATTCCTCCTTACCGTTGTGCAGGTCTGATCCACAACTACAGAAAACGTTTGGTTGAGGTTATTGCTGCTAAAGGAGGGTCAAACCATTATTAAATCCAAGGGTTCACATACCTTTTCCACCCTGCACTGTGAATGTTTACACGTGTGTTCAATAAAGACAAGAAAACATATAATTGTTTATTAGTTTAAGCAGACTGTTTGTCTGTTGTTGTGACTTAGATGACCAGATCACATTTTATGACCAATTTATGCAGAAATTCAGGTAATTCCAAAGGGTTCACATACTTTTTCTTGCCACTGTACACGTGTACAAACTAAGTGCAAAGTGAAGAGAAGAGCTCGTCATTGGCATAGAGCGGGGTTGAATGGAATCACACGGGCTCAGACCCAGTCAGTTAGCTAGAGTTATTGTAATGAGTTGGGAGTTAATTAGTTCTATAACGAGAATATGCACATCTGGCCGTTAACTTGCGGTCACTGGACTCCCTCAAGACTCTTCCCTTCCTCTCGCATGGGTTCTCCTCTGTTTCTCACTCCCACTGTTCTACATGGAACAGCCTCGACCAAGATGGATGCGCAGAATCTATAGAGGAAGGGATGAGAGGAGAGGAGAGCAGGAGAAATGAAATACTGTTAGCAGTCAGGGATAAAGAAAAGCAACAAAGGGAGAGCAGTCAATGAAAATACAGAAAACAGAGAAGGTGTAAGTGAGAAAGAGAGGCAACACCAGATGTCATATGGGAGGCTTATTTAATTGATGATATCACACCTCCAGTCTTTCAGAAACACTAGCGTTATTGTCTTCATGTGGCCTCTGACTTGTGTGGCCACCCTCTCCCTCCCCCCTCCACTTCTCAACCAGCTCCCTATTCACCGTGCCACCTCTCTCTTCCCTGAGGGTATCCTGCAGCCTCAGCCAAGAAAAAATGTATTTGAATCCATTTCTGCTACTAGAGGTAAAAATTGAAATAAATACTACCTACAAATATCACAACAGATTAAGAGTCTGAACTTGGCAGAAAATATTACAGAACGTTTAGCAGAAATGTTAAGACACCGATTGTTAAAAGTGTTACATGTAACGTGTAGGCAGTGGCGACCGTCATTCAGGGCTCTGCCCCACCTGTTTTGAGCCCCACATTTGTAACTAAAAAAATATTTATATATTTTTGGGGTGGGGGATTGCCTGTTTTGCATGTTATTTTGGTATTAATACGTGTCACACATCATTTTGCAAACAATGTACACTTTTTTATCCTTGAGTTAATAAAGCTGTATACAAACATGGTAACTTTTTTTGCAGGTGTTTCAGCTCAGTGCTTTCTGTGGTGGTGGGGCAGCCAGCGGAAAATGCAGAGTCTAGGGGTTCTCTATTTGCTCCTTGATTGAGTCAGTGTTCTGTCACTCATGTTGACACTACGTCACTGCCAAATCTAAGGGTAGAGCTAAACAATTCAAGACTCTTGGGTGCTGCCATAGTTACATTAGAAGTGCCCATGCAAGAAGGCTCAATGTCATTGGCCACAGATAAAATGACGTCAAATGACGTTATATCTACAATAGCTTTGATTGGACTTCGATTGGATTGGACATTGATTGGATTGTAAATTGTAACTTGCAGTCATCATGAATCAAGTCGACAATCTACTGGCAAATTGTTAATCCTTGTCATATGAATAGAAATTTATAAATAAAACATATCGGTCCTCATCGGCCACTGGGCATAAACATTACACAACAAGTTGGGAATCTTAAATTCAAAAATGAGCGGTTTGGAAGAAATCAGTGACTAACTGCAAGCAATGCAAAAAAATCACTAGCCTGCTATTGAGTGGAGTAGGTGTGCGGTCCCAATTCTGGGTTTAAGGGTCTCTCTTCCAAGTTTATCATTTTAAATATTGAACATTGGCCCTTCTGTCAATCCAGCATGATTATTTCTGCGTACAAAACAACTGTTAACTCGGAACTGGGAAATATGACTTCAATGAGTTCAAGACAACTGGGAACTTGGGAAAAAAATGTGCTCCAACTGGGAAAATACGTTTTGAACGGTCATCCAACTTGGAATTGTATGTCGGGAACCCTGGCCTCTTTCTAGAGATACAACCTGAAGATCACTGACATCATCATGATTCAACCTTGTTTTTTTTAGAGTTCCCAGTTGTCTTGATAGCACCATAAATCCAGAGAATGCCAGACTTTGACAAAGTTTGATGACAAAATTGGCCCACGAAAGGCTGCTGCACCACCTTCCTGTTCAAGTGAACAAGGTGAGTCCAAAAATGTGCTGCATGCTACTGTATACATTATGTAATATGCCAGGAAGACTGTAGCTAAGAAAGTAATGCTAAGTGTCTGTTGTGTAGTAAGTTGTTCGTTGCCCATGTGTCTCACCCTAATAATTTGGTCTATTTACCCCTCTTCATTCCGCCTACTGTTCTCCTGTAGCCTATAACCTGTTTTAGGGAAATGTAATCATCGAATATTGTAAGAGCTTTCATTCTCTGTGTATATGACCCCTTAATTTATCCTACGGTTCTGACTTGCTGTACAGGGAGAACACTGTAAGAACAGCCCATTTTCTGAATTCTGTCGCTGTACATTTCAAAAGTGCTGAACAAATAGTTATATTGGCTACGTCCGTACTAGCTTGCTCAATAATGTCTTAATTAAAATTATGGATTGCCTCTTATCCGCTTGTCGAACCCTTATGCCATAGTTTGTACATCTCAATTGTCAGTAGAAACTACATTTGTTTAAACAAGTCAGCCATATCAGCTATGTTTTTTTTAGAAGGCAGTAAATGAGGCTGAATTAACTGTTTCGCTGCCAGACAAGGCTCTGCTGATAGCCAGGTGAAGCAGTGGTAAGGTGTTGGGACTCTGATGTTAGGACATCTTTATTTAGGCCCTAATAGTTAGTGGGCACAGTTTGTCACCGTTATAGAAATGTATTGTTTAGTGTCTTTGCTGGCATGCATCCCCAACAGTTTTTTGTTTACCCCACCAAGATTTAGATGCTAAAATCACCACTGTGTGTAGGCTATAACTCCATGCAGGTAGAAATCGTGTGCCTTTTTGCCTAATGGTAAAGCACCCTGCAAACGAGTCTCATTAGTTAGTATTTCATTTGTAAATGAAAATGAGGCTAATTAAAAAATGTACTCATTTTGCAGGCTTCAAAAGCAGGCAGACAGTGGAGCCTAATCAGTGGGTTTGTTCAGCTGTGGCACTAACGAGACATATTTGCAGGCTTAACAAGGGAGACATGCCCTAATTTGTTTATGCTAATGATATGAAACAGCGCTTGTCCTTTTGGTGTGTATCTGGGAATGGATCTGTGGTACTGAACGCCTCTGTTGTTCCTTCAGGGTTTGGTTGGCTCCAGAGGCTGGTGCGGTGGAGGGTAGGGCTTGTCTGATTGTTGTAATAGGTTAGCTGGTTTGATCAGCGTAAAGGAGATCATGGGGTTGGTATGGCTCAATCTCATGGCATTGGAGGGTCTGTAAAGGCATTTCAGTGTGAGGGTACAATGAAATATTTTTTATATTGATTTTTATATTTCTAGAGTTTTGTATTTTTCAGAGAAGGGGTTAATTGCAGGGGTCAGGAAGTTTGATATGCTCACTCTCAGACACACAGTCTTGTGGGGGGACACAATTCAGTCCATTTCAAAATCCTATTTTCCCTAACACACACACACAGACACACACACGGGATATGCACCTACAGATGTATAATCTTAATTTGACCCCCCTGTTGTTGTTTAAGAACTTTCCTGCAATACATGAAATTTCAATATTGTTTAAAAAAAGCTTCTGAAGTTGAATTTCCACTTTGAAATTTCAGACTTGATTTTCTCTTAAAATCAATGTATCAACCCCGACAAAAATGTCCATGAATTATAATTCACATAATAATTCCCATTTCCTGTTGCTGCGGGATTATATGCTGTAGTAAACTGGCTCAAATTAGGATCCTACATCTGTAACAAACCAATCAAACTGCATCCAGAAATTAACACACAAATAATTATACTCACTGATGACCATTCTCTGTTCTGCAACTGGCTTGCTATTTACACCAGTGTTATGCTCCAATCTAAAATCATCTCCTCTGAACAGGCCCAGCTGGAACAAAAGCTGCCAGAGTTGAGATGGGGGGAAAAGAAGGACGATGGAGAGGAGCAGAAAGATAGAGTAAAGGAAACTCTGCATGAGCAAACTGGGTTTAAGTAATGGAAACATTGACTTCTTGATTAGTCCGAATATAGGACCCAAAGCAATGCCACTCTGTTATAGGGTGATATCCAGTTCCATTATACTAGATCTGATGATTTCCAATAGCCTCATCTGCAATCCCATCCTGAGGCGTGTGTGTGACAGGGTTCCCTCTACGCTGTTTTACTGTTGACGGAGTGTGAGGCCGAGTGAGACGGCAGTGAGGCTGGCCCTAACTGATAACTAGATGCGCGTGCACACACACACCATGTCCCCATCTTCCAAACGGTTCTTAATTCATCTGCAAAATGAATAGAAATGGAAAATAGTGTCTGATTTTAATTGGACAACTGTCTCTCAAATAGAGTTGAAAACAACGAGAATCATATTTGGCCATCTTGTTACGTGTTGAATCCTTGATAGATAACAAAGCGAGTCACACAGAAAAACTGGGCAAGGTGTGTGGTGGTAGGGGGTGAAAGGGTTGTGTGGTTCAGGGTGTTTGTGTGTACGTGTCTAGGTGGGTATATGCATGTGTTTTTGTGTCTTCATGTTAGTGTCCCTGTTTGTTATACTACAGCATGGGACAGGACAGATGGTGTTCTCTCTTCTTCCTCAGAGTGCTGACTGTCCTGTCACTAAAACAATGCATCATAACATGCCTTCCTATGGCTAAATAAAATATATGACCATATATATATATTACCAAAGCCTTCTGCAGGCATGTACCCCACACTGCAACTTAGATATATTGACACAACAATATTTTTTAAATCTTCTCTTAAGAAGATCATGTGTTTTGAGTTGATCCACTCCTGCTGTAAAGCTTATTTCAACCCTTTTGGCTTTTTTTCCCAAAAGTCATTGGGATTTCCTTAAAGAAGTCTTTGGCATCTGGGCTTTGCATCGCACCATATTAGGGAAGAGGATTGTCCAATGACAGCAGAGCAAGTCGTGGCTGGTGTGATAGGCTGATGAAAAGCAGGTTAGTAGGATTCTTCTTCTCAGACAGGGCTGTGGTGGTCATGACATTTTGTCAGCCGGTTATTGTCAAGCAAATATCTGCCGGTCTCACTGTAATTGACTGTTAATTAACATAAACATGTTAAGCATCTCCTGGCCTCCACTCATAGCCTACAAGCCACTGATGCAGACCTTTGGAACATCCACATTTTAAAAAGTAGAATAAATCGATTCAATGTAGCCTGCACCATCACAATAAATCAATTATTTATTTTAGACAGGTCTAAAGAAACATGGTATGAAGAAAATGTAGTCTGTATTTCAGAAGAACAGAAAAGCATACTCTTGAGTTGTCCTTATGTTAGGTCCTGATCTGGTTATGCCAAATGGCTGTGGGATACAATAGTTCATTTAGCAAGCAATATTTGCTTAGATTTCCATGGCATTCTTATATAGTATGAAGAATACAATTGAACCAAGCTGAATAAAATGGAAAGGATATGGCTGTTCTGTGTTGAGTGGTTAACAAAGGAACAGGTCCTCCTTCATTTAGTTATTTATGCCATTTTGGTTCTGATACAAATGTTGGGCTACAGTGCCTTGCGAAAGTATTCGGCCCCCTTGAACTTTGCGACCTTTTGCCACATTTCATGCTTCAAACATAAAGATATAAACTGTATTTGTTTGTGAAGAATCAACAACAAGTGGGACACAATCATGAAGTGGAACGACATTTATTGGATATTTCTAACTTTTTTAACAAATCAAAAACTGAAAAATTGGGCGTGCAAAATTATTCAGCCCCCTTAAGTTAATACTTTGTAGCGCCACCTTTTGCTGCGATTACAGCTGTAAGTCGCTTGGGGTATGTCTCTATCAGTTTTGCACATCGAGAGACTGACATTTTTTCCCATTCCTCCTTGCAATACAGCTCGAGCTCAGTGAGGTTGGATGGAGAGCATTTGTGAACAGCAGTTTTCAGTTATTTCCACAGATTCTCGATTGGATTCAGGTCTGGACTTTGACTTGGCCATTCTAACACCTGGATATGTTTATTTTTGAACCATTCCATTGTAGATTTTGCTTTATGTTTTGGATCATTGCCTTGTTGGAAGACAAATCTCCGTCCCAGTCTCAGGTCTTTTGCAGACTCCATCAGGTTTTCTTCCAGAATGGTCCTGTATTTGGCTCCATCCATCTTCCCATCAATTTTAACCATCTTCCGTGTCCCTGCTGAAGAAAAGCAGGCCCAAACCATGATGCTGCCACCACCATGTTTGACAGTGGGGATGGTGTGTTCAGCTGTGTTGCTTTTACGCTAAACATAACGTTTTGCATTGTTGCCAAAAAGTTCAATTTTGCTTTCATCTGACCAGAGCACCTTCTTCCACATGTTTGGTGTGTCTCCCAGGTGGCTTGTGGTAAACTTTAAACGACACTTTTTATGGATATCTTTAAGAAATTGCTTTCTTCTTGCCACTCTTCCATAAAGGCCAGATTTGTGCAATATACGACTGATTGTTGTCCTATGGACAGAGTCTCCCACCTCAGCTGTAGATCTCTGCAGTTCATCCAGAGCGATCATGGGCCTCTTGGCTGCATCTCTGATCAGTCTTCTCCTTGTATGAGCTGAAAGTTTAGAGGGACGGCCAGGTCTTGGTAGATTTGCAGTGGTCTGATACTCCTTCCATTTCAATATTATCACTTGCACAGTGCTCCTTCGGATGTTTAAAGCTTGGGAAATCTTTTTGTATCCAAATCCGGCTTTAAACTTCTTCACAACAGTATCTCGGACCTGCCTGGTGTGTTCCTTGTTCTTCATGATGCTCTCTGCGCTTTTAACGGACCTCTGAGACTATCACAGTGCAGGTGCATTTATACGGAGACTTGATTACACACAGGTGGATTGTATTTATCATTAGTCATTTAGGTCAACATTGGATCATTCAGAGATCCTCACTGAACTTCTGGAGAGAGTTTGCTGCACTTAAAGTAAAGGGGCTGAATAATTTTGCACGCCCAATTTTTCAGTTTTTGATTTGTTAAAAAAGTTTGAAATATCCAATAAATGTCGTTCCACTTCATGATTGTGTCCCACTTGTTGTTGATTCTTCACAAAAAAATACACTTTTATATCTTTATGTTTGAATTCTGAAATGTGGCAAAAGGTCGCAAAGTTCAAGGGGGCCGAATACTTTCGCAAGGCACTGTATATGTTTTGATATTTAATACATTCTAAAGCTGCATGACATGACAATGATTTGAAAGAAGCTGCATGAAAGAGATGGGCTCTGATCATTTTCTTGTGCAGACTGCACACACTTCATCAGTCTCATTCACAATTTGACAAGCACTTGATAATATTCCCACCAGGCCTCATTTCCCGGCAGCGTCCACCTTGTGTGGCCTTATTTCCCGGCGGCGGCCCCCTTGTGTGGCCTTACGAGGCGCAAGGCAATCCGGATGGAGGCGATGAAACTCCCTTAGCATAGGTGGATCCAGTACGTCCTCCACCGGCACCCAGCATCTCTCCAGTACCCCTCCCAGTCCACGAAGTACTGAAGACCCCCCACCCGACGCCTCGAGTCCAGTATGGACCGAACTGCATACGCCGGTGCCCCCCCGATGTCCAGGGGGGGCGGAGGGACCTCCCCCACCTCATCTTCTTGAAGCGGACCAGCCACCACAGGCCTGAGGAGAGACACATGAAACGAGGGGTTAATACGGTAATAAGGGGGAGCTGTAACCTATAACACACCTTGTTTATTCTCCTCAGGACTTTGAATGGCCCCACAAACCGCGGACCCAGCTTCCGGCAGGGCAGGTGGAGGGGCAGGTTTCGGGTCGAGAGCCAGACCCGGTCCCCCAGTGTGTACACCGGGGCCTCGCTGCGGTGGCGGTCGGCACTGGCCTTCTGCCGCCCTTCGGCCCGTTTAAGGTACCCGTGGGCGGCCTCCCAGGTTTCCCTTGAGCGTCTCACCCAATCGTCCACCACAGGAGCCTCGGTCTGGCTCTGATGCCATGGTACCAGGACCGGCTGATAGCCCAACACACATTGGAAGGGCGACAGGTTCGTAGAGGAGTGGCGGAGTGAGTTCGGGGCCATCTCTGCCCAGGGGATGTACTTCGCCCACTCCCCTGGCCGGTCCTGGCAATACGACCGCAGAAACCTACCCACATCCTGGTTCACTCTTTCCACCTGCCCATTACTCTTGGGGTGAAACCCAGAGGTAAGGCTAACCGAGACCCCCAAATGTTCCATGAACGCCTTCCACACCCTGGACGTGAACTGGGGACCCCGATCAGAAACAATATCCTCAGGCACCCCGTAGTGCCGGAAGACGTGAGTAAACAGGGCCTCGCCATCTGTAGGGCTGTAGGGAGACCGGGCAAAGGGAGGAGACGACAGGATTTAGAAAACCAATCCACAACGACCAGGATCGTGGTGTTGCCCTGTGATTCTGGCAGATGGGTCAAGAAATCAACCGACAGGTGTGACCAAGGCCGCTGTGGAACGGGAAGGGGTTGTAACTTCCCTCTGGGTAGGTGCCTAGGAGCCTTGCACTGAGCGCACACTGAGCAGGAGGACACATAAACCCTCACGTCCTTGGCTAAAGTGGACCACCAGTACTTCCCACTAAGACATCGCACCGTCCTACCGATCCCCGGGTGACCAGAGGAGGGGGATGTGTGAGCCCACCAAATTAGCCTGTCTTTAACATCCAGCGGAACATACACCCGTCCCGCTGGACACTGTGGTGGAGTAGGCTCAACACGCGATTCTCGCTGAATGTCTGCGTCCACCTCCCACCTCACAGGTGCCACTAGACAAGAAGCCGGGGGTATGGGCGCAGGATCAATGGCCCGCTCCTCCGTATCATATAGTCGGGACAGTAAGTCTGCCTTGGTCTATAGGAGATGGTAAACCTAAATCGGGTGAAAAACATGGCCCACCTTGCCTGACGAGTGTTCAGTCTCCTCGCTGCCCGAATGTACTCTAGATTACGGTGGTCAGTCCAGATGAGAAAAGGGCGTTGGGCCCCCTCAAGCCAATGTCTCCACACCTTCAGGGCTCTGACAACAGCCAGCAGCTCCCGATCCCCTACGTCATAGTTTCGCTCCACCGGGCTGAGCTTCCGAGAAAAGAAAGCACAGGGGCGGAGCTTCGGTGGCGTACCCGAGCGCTGGGAGAGCACGGCTCCAACCCCAGCCTCGGATGCGTTCACCTCCACTATGAATGCCAAAAAGGGGTCCGGATGCGCCAGCACGGGAGCCGAGGTAAAAAGAGCCTTCGGGCGACAAAAAGCCCTGTCCGCCTCAGCCGACCATCCCAGACGCGCCGGTCCCCCCTTCAGCAGTGACGTAATGGGAGCAGGTAGTAGTTGGCAAACCCTAAGAACCGCTGCACCTCCTTTACCGTGGTTGGAGTCGGCCAATTACACACGGCTACAATGCGGTCACCCTCCATCACCAACCCAGATGTGGAAATGCGATACCCAAGGAAGGAGACGGCCTGTTGGAAGAACAAGCATTTCTCAGCCTTGACGTACAGGTCATGCTCCAACAGTTGCCCAAGTACCTTGCGCACCAGAGACACATGCGCGGCGCGTGTAGTGGAATAGACCAGAATATCATCGATGTAAACCACCACACTCTGACCATAGCAGGTCCCTGAGAATCTCGTCTACAAAAGATTGGAAGACTGCAGGAGCATTCTTCAATCCGTACGGCATGACGAGATACTCATAATGGCCGGATCTGGTACTAAACGCTGTCTTCCACTCATCTCCCTCCCGGATACGCACCATGTTATATGCACTCCTGAGATCCAGTTTTGTGAAAAACCGTGCTCCGTGAAATGACTCAATCGCCTTGGCAATGAGAGGTAGCGGGTAACTATAACCCACCGTGATGGAATTTAGACCTCTATAGTCAATGCACGGACACAGACCTCCCTCCTTCTTCTTCACAAAAAAATAAACTCGAGGAGGTAGGTGAGATGGAGGGCCGAATGAACCCCTGCCCCAGAGATTCAGATATGTACGTCTCCATAGCCACCGTCTCCTCCCGTGACACGGATACACATGACTCCTGGGAAGTGCAGCGCCTACCAGAATATTTATCGCACAATCCCCTCGTCGATGAGGTGGTAATTGGGTCGCCTTCTTTTTACAGAAGGCGATAGCCAAATCGGCATATTCTGAGGGAATGCGCACGGTGGAGACTTGGTCTGGACTCTCCACCGTTGTAGCACCGATGGAAACTCTTACACACCTGCCTGAGCACTCCTCCGACCACCCCTGTAGAGTCCTCTGTTGCCACGAAATCCTGGGGTTGTGACGGGCCAACCAGGGGATCCTCAACACCACCGGAAATGCAGGAGAATCAATGAGGAAGAGACTAATTCTCTCCTCATGACCCTCCTGCGTGACCATACCCAGTGGAGCCGTGGCCTCCCTGACTAGCCCTGACCCTAATGGTCGGCTATCTAAGGCGTGCACTGGGAAGGGTTTGTCAAGCTGAACAAGGGGAATCCCTAACCTGTGTGCTAAACCGTGGTCAATAAAATTCCCTGCCGCGCCTGAATCTACTAGCGCCTTATGCCGGGAAAGAGGGGAAAATTCAGGAAAAACAATCCATACATACATGTGACCAACAGGGGGCTCTGGGTGAGCCTGGTGCCGACTCACCTGAGGTGTCCGGGCAGTGCTCGGCCTGGCGTCTCGACTCCATGGAGGACCCCCCCAGCACCAGTCAGCAGTGTGCCCTCTGCGACCGCAGCTGGCACAGGAAAGGTCCCCTCCTCCGGTGCCCTCACTGCAGCATCTCCTAGCTCCATGGGTGTTGGAGTGGTGGAGCTTGGGGATGGAACTGACAGAGCCCGATCTGGACGTCCGCGGGTCGCCAGCAAGTTGTCCAACCGAATGGACATGTCGATCAACTGGTCCAAGGAGAGGGTGGGGTCTCTACAGGCCAGCTCCCTACGGACGTCCTCACGCAAACTACACCTATAGTGATCGATCAAGGCCCTGACGTTCCATACCGCGCCAGCGGCCAAGGTCCGGAACTCTAGAGCAAAGTCCTGAGCACTCCTCTTTTCCTGCCTCAGTCGTTCACCTCCCACTCAACCCTCAGGTGGGTGATCGAACACGGCTCGAAAGCGGCGGGTGAACTCTGGGTAGTGGTCCCTCACCGATTCAGGATCGTTCCATACCGCGTTGGCCTACTCCAGGGCTTTACCTGAGAAGCAGGAGACGAGGGCATTCACGCTCTCACCCCCCGAAGGAGCCGGACGAACGGTCGCCAGGTATAGGTCCATCTGGAGTAAGAACCCCTGGCACCCGGCCGCCGTCTCATCGTACTCCCTCGGGAGGGCGAGTCGAATCCCACTGTGAAGGAGAGGGTAATGGTACTGGTTGGGGTGTGGCTGATAAAGATGTGGGAAGGCCACCTCTCTCCCATCTCTCCATCGTCGCTATCACCTGATCCATGGTGGTCCCCAGCCGGTGTAACACTGCCGTGTGGTGTTGCACTCCCAGGGTCCGTGGAGGAGCGAGTTCGTCTGCTCCTGCTGACTCCATAATTTAATGGTGCAGGTTTCTGTGATAAGGTGCGTCTCGGTGAGAGGTGTAGGAGTCAGGCACAGGAGAGCAGGGGATTTTGAGAAGCGTGTTTTTTATATATATATATATATATATATATATATATATACACATAGTCCATCAATACAAAATTGGCACAGATGAAAATCCAAAACTACGCTCTCGAAGGAACAGCAACTCGTGCCAATACACGGAGGAACAACCACAGTTCCGACACTACATACAAGTGCCTAAATAGTGAAGACAATACAGAAACTTGTGCCAAACGCACGGAGGAACAAACTAATTTCCGAAACTTAACTACACGTACGTAATAGCGAAAACAATAAACATCACAGATCATCGAAGGCAAATACACACAAGCTTAATCCTGCACGAATTAAGGCAGGCAACAGGTGCCCTATATACACACAGAAATAAGCGCAATTGAAACCAGGTGTGAAATGGAACACAGACAAAACAACCAGAAAAGTAAAAAGGGATCGGTGGCGGCTAGTAAACCGGCGATGCCGAGCACCGCCTGAACAGGGAGAGGAGTTACCTTCGGTAGAAGTCGTGACAGTCAGTTACGTTTTCAGTAAACCGGCGACGCCGAGCGCCGAGTGCCGAGTGCCGCCTGAACAGGGAGAGGAGTTACCTTCGGTAGAAGTCGTGACAGTCAGTTACGTTTTCAGTAAACCGGCGACGCCAAGCGCCGCCTGAACAGGGAGAGGAGTTACCTTCGGTAGAAGTCGTGACAGTCAGTTATGTTTCAGTAAGCCGACGATGCCGAGCGCCAAGCGCCGCCTGAACAGGGAGAGGAGTTACCTTCGGTAGAGGTCGTGACAGTCAGTTACGTTTTCAGTAAGTACTTTGAAGGTTCTGAATGTCACGACACTTTGGTGACATTTTAGTAGTGTTTGTAACGTTCACAGAAGGTTCCTGAAATGTACACGATTGTCAGGTCACTTTGGCAATATTCTACATAACATTGAGTAACACAATGAGATCAGTGAATGTCCAATCACTTTTGGGATATCCAAAGAACTATTAGGAATGTTCCTTTGCGAGCCCTGGTTTGTCTACAAACAACATTGCAGTTGTGTTACTCAAACCACGAAGGAAAATATTTATTGTGCAGTATGTCCCTTAGTGATCCTTATGTCACATTTTCTTTCTGAGCATAAGGGGACATTAGAAAGAAAAAAAATCAAGTCTACGCAAGTTCTAAAATGACTTAACAATATGGTGATTTTGGTGATATTTTGGTAACCTTCATAACATTCCCAGTTAGTCCTTTCAATGTTCTAAATGCCAGGTCAATTTTGGGACAATTCAGAGCGTTTTGGTATAGAGCCATGCATAGTTACATCTAAAGTTGGAATGAGAATTATACATAGACATTATGGAACATTTTCGGTATGTCAAGTGGTGGTATATTTTCCTACGGACTCGGGAGAGGCAAAGGTCGAGAGCCATGCGTCCTCCGAAACACAACCCAACCTAGCCGCACTGCTTCTTGACACAATGCACATCCAACCCGGAAGCCAGCCGCACCAATGTGTCGGAGGAAACACCGTACACCTGGCGGCCTGGTCAGCGTGCACTGCGCCCGACCCGCCACAGGAGTCGCGAGTGCGCGATGAGACAAGGATATCCCTGTCGGGCAAAACCCAGACGACGCTGGGGCAATTGTGCGTCGCCCCATGGGCCGCCCGGTCGCAGCCGGCTGCGACAGAGCCTGGGCTCGAACCCAGAATCTCTGGTGGCATTTGACCACTGCGCCACCCGGGAGGCGACATTGTATTTGTAATGGTCACAAAAAGTTCCTCAAATGTACAGAATGTCGGACTACTTTGTGAATATCCAAAGAACATTTTGGAATGTTTATTTGAGAGTTGTGGTGTGTCTACAAACAATGTTGCAATTGTGTTATTAAAGAAACATTTAACATTTTGACTTAACTCCCTCGTTATCTAACATCTTTCTACAAACATTACATAATGTTAATAGAGTTATATACATAAAGTTACCATTAGAGTAATAAATAGACATTCTGGAATATATACACTTAAATGCAGTGTATATCATAATACTATATTAAAACAATGCTAAAATCAAAGAAACATATCAAGTAAAATGTTACTTTCTCTATTCTATAAAGTAGAAATGTTACTAGGGCTGTCCTTTCTCTATTCTATAAAGAAGAAATGTTACTAGGGCTGTCCTTTCTCTATTCTATGAAGTAGAAATGTTACTAGGGCTGTCCTTTCTCTATTCTATAAAGAAGAAATGTTACTAGGACTGTCCTTTCTCTATTCTATAAAGAAGAAATGTTACTAGGGCTGTCCTTTCTCTATTCTATAAAGAAGAAATGTTACTAGGGCTGTCCTTTCTCTATTCTATAAAGAAGAAATGTTACTAGGACTGTCCTTTCTCTATTCTATAAAGAAGACATCAGGAATTGAAGTCACAACAATAACTTGAATGTGGCACAATGGGAGCGTTGCTTTCATGTCAGGGACCAGATTGCTAATGGCCATGGATGACAGCCTGCATGGAGCCTGGATAGTGCTGCTTGTGGTTGTGGATCCATGTGTAACAGAGTAACCCTGTGTGTGTGAATAAACTTGCAGCCGAGTGAGGATAAATACCTGACTGCTCCACAGTAGTCTTCTGGCAGAAGTGACTCTGGGGAAAAGCTGGTCTTGGAACCTATCCCTAAATATGACTGCCAAAGGAAAGAGGGCCTTTAGTGTAGGATAAAGTAAGACCAGCAGCAGAGGGAGATAAGATACGTCAAAGAGTGGGTATGAGGAAGCAAGGAGACAGTTGAGAGGAAAGTCTCATGGAGGCGGGGCCACAGTGTATCAAGTCCCATGTCCAGGAAGTTTGTGAGGTTCAACACAGCCTATCCAACCTGTTGGAGTCTCTAGCATGTGTTGAAGAACGATGTGCCCTCTGTCATTTTCCTTGCATACAGGGCCTAGCTTTCTTGACACACATGGCTCTTGGCTTCTTGATGTAACCCATGCTGAAATCATAATTCTGATCCAAGTGCCCTCATCAGCCATGTTCCATCAATGTCTATACAGATCAGAGACACTTGGACTCAACACCGTGGACTGTGTACCCATCATCTCCATTCATTAATGTTTTGTATATCTTATTTGCATATCTTGTAATAGATACAGATTCAACCTTTCTGCATTTTCCTAGTGAAGATGGTTTTACTTCATCACAATCATGGCCCAATGCTGAGCAAATCAGCTTTGTTAGAGAGCAGCAAGGTACAAAATCACCAATATGGAAATAACCGGCTGGAGGTTCGTTGGCCGACGCTGTTGAACAGGCCATTCAAGGCAAACAGAGGTTATTCAGAGAGGATATCTACCCTGAGCTTTGAATATCACTCCACGACAGAGATCCCAACATACTGGGGCCAGCATACTTGTGTTTGGGGCCAGCATACTTGTGTTTGGGGCCAGCATACTTGTGTCTGGAGTAAAGGAAGTGGATCCAGCTCTTTTCCCCTCCGCAATTTATTTTCCCATCATTTTACTGACTTAATAAATTGGAAATTCATAATGTAATTTTGACCTTGGTATAGGCCTATGGAAGAGGGAACAATACCTGAATTGATGAATGTGGCCTATAACTGTAATGGGGTGCGTACTGGCTGCAGAGAAGTCAGGCCCTGCGCCTGACTTCTCTGCAGAGAAGCTGCAGAGAAGTCAGGCGCAGGGTGCGTACTGGTGGCAGAGAAGTCAGGCGCAGGGTGCATACTGGTGGCAGAGAAGTCAGGTGTGTACTGGTGGCAGAGAAGTCAGGCGCAGGGTGCGTACTGGTGGCAGAGAAGTCAGGCGCAGGGTGCGTACTGGCTGCAGAGAAGTCAGGCGCAGGGTGCGTACTGGTGGCAGAGAAGTCAGGCGCAGGGTGCGTACTGGTGGCAGAGAAGTCAGGCGCAGGGTGCGTACTGGCTGCAGAGAAGTCATTCGCAGGGTGCGTACTGGCTGCAGAGAAGTCAGGCGCAGGGTGCGTACTGGTGGCAGAGAAGTCAGGCGCAGGGTGCGTACTGGCTGCAGAGAAGTCAGGCGCAGGGTGCGTACTGGCTGCAGAGAAGTCAGGCGCAGGGTGCGTACTGGCTGCAGAGAAGTCAGGCGCAGGGTGCGTACTGGCTGCAGAGAAGTCAGGCGCAGGGTGCGTACTGGCTGCAGAGAAGTCAGGCGCAGGGTGCGTACTGGCTGCAGAGAAGTCAGGCGCAGGGTGCGTACTGGCTGCAGAGAAGTCAGGCGCAGAGTGCGTACTGGCTGCAGAGAAGTCAGGCGCAGGGTGCGTACTGGCTGCAGAGAAGTCAGGCGCAGGGTGCGTACTGGCTGCAGAGAAGTCAGGCGCAGGGTGCGTACTGGCTGCAGAGAAGTCAGGCGCAGGGTGCGTACTGGCTGCAGAGAAGTCAGGCGCAGGGTGCGTACTGGTGGCAGAGAAGTCATGCGCAGGGTGCGTACTGGCTGCAGAGAAGTCAGGCGCAGGGTGCTTACTGGTGGCAGAGAAGTCAGGCGCAGGGTGCGTACTGGCTGCAGAGAAGTCAAGCGCAGGGTGCGTACTGGCTGCAGAGAAGTCAGGCGCAGGGTGCGTACTGGCTGCAGAGAAGTCAGGCGCAGGGTGCGTACTGGCTGCAGAGAAGTCAGGCGCAGGGTACGTACTGGTGGCAGAGAAGTCTGGCGCAGGGTACGTACTGGTGGCAGAGAAGTCAGGCGCAGGGTGCGTACTGGTGGCAGAGAAGTCAGGCGAAAACTGATTTACAACGGTGTCGTTTAATAAACATAAAAACCACCTTAAACAGAACAATCAATGAATGGGTCAAACAAAACCCGGTATCCACCAGCCTAACACAAGCACTACAAGAAACAATTCCGGACAAGGACATGGGGAAACAGAGGGTTAAATACAAAACATGTAATTAATGGAATTGAAACCAGGTGTGAGGGAAGGCAAGACAAAACCAATGGAAAATGATAGGTGGATCGGCGATGGCTAGAAGGCCGGTGATGTCGACTGCCGAACACGGCCCGAACTAGGAGAGGGACAGACTTCGACGGAAGTCGTGACAATGAAAATATTAATGAATTTTAAAAATCATTAGTGGCATGTTTTGTGTTTTTTGTGTGCCAAAAATCCTGTTAATCTTGTTTAGTGGGTTTTCAATAATGCTCAGACAAAATAATTTGTTAATTGTTCTTAATAACAATTGGTGTATAAAATTGATTTCAGGCACATGCCCATTGATCAGATGGACACACTTCCTCTCCCAGACCCCCACGTGTATGTGTGTTTGAGCATGCACGCATACACACCTCACTCCCCTTCTTGGCTTCCATGGCAACCCCCACAGGAACTTTTCCCCAATAGAATCTTTCCCCCACGGGAACCACACCTGCTGGCATTCTCACAAACAATCGCAACATTGTTTCAATAATATATATATAACTTTTCTCACAGCTCTGGTATATAAAGCTTTTTTGAGGCCTTGCTCACAATTCATTCTGTGGCAGCACAATGACCAAACAATATACTGTATATGAGGCTCTTGATCATGTCTTTGATCTGGTGAGGACGAGAGAGAGTCCTTGTTAAACTTTGACACAGAGTAGTCTGTGATAAAGAGCGCAATTTGTTTCATCTGAGTATTTGTAATAGTCAAAATAATCCATACATTAGCTTGTTTTTGAGTAAAAAAAAAAAAAGCATGTTAGCTCAGGTCAATGAGGCCTACAGGCCATAAATAGTGAATAGAAGTCCACACTTGTAATGTTCACAATAACTTAAGTTGATAAAAGATCTAACACAACATTAGGTGATAATATATGTATTATTATGGATTTATAATCAGCTGTAATGAAGCAGTCATTTTGGACCAGGAACACAGAACTAATTAACATGAAACAAACACAACAGGAGGGTTAAATAGACCGCCCTATTAAGAGCTGGTGAATATGGGTGAACCATGTTATGACATTGAATTGTGAGTTTGTGTAATGTGTTGTCAGAGGTGACGTTGCCTCTTGTGGTACAATTTCTATAGAGTAAATACTTTTGTCTCTATTAGAAAACAATTTCCTGATGTATTTAATGACTCACTTTTTCTTAGAACTCTGCCTCTGCCTTTGGGTAAGTTGTCTTGTTTAAGAACAACTGGTTTCTGACACAGATGCAAACGGTCACAGGCTTGTGCATGAATTGACAGCTGGGCATCAGTAAGTCTGACTCCCTCGGACAGTAACTAGGGCATATGACTGAATTACACCAATCCACTGTCATGTAAAGGATCTATCCAATCACTTCATTCTGTATGTAAATATGCTCTTCCGTCTGTTCCTTTTTGATTTGTGAACTATAAGACTGGCACCCTTTTCTCTGGTGAATCATATATACTTCCGTTCCAGAATGCTCTAGATACAGTGCCTTGCGAAAGTATTCGGCCCCCTTGAACTTTGCGACCTTTTGCCACATTTCAGGTTTCAAACATAAACATATAAAACTGTATTTTTTTGTGAAGAATCAATAACAAGTGGGACACAATCATGAAGTGGAACGACATTTATTGGATATTTCAAACTTTTTGAACAAATCAAAATCTGAAAAATTGGGCGTGCAAAATTATTCAGCCCCCTTAAGTTAATACTTTGTAGCGCCACCTTTTGCTGCGATTACAGCTGTAAGTCGCTTGGGGTATGTCTCTCTCAGTTTTGCACATCGAGAGACTGAAATGTTTTCCCATTCCTCCTTGCAAAACAGCTCGAGCTCAGTGAGGTTGGATGGAGAGCATTTGTGAACAGCAGTTTTCAGTTCTTTCCACAGATTCTCGATTGGATTCAGGTCTGGACTTTGACTTGGCCATTCTAACACCTGGATATGTTTATTTTTGAACCATTCCATTGTAGATTTTGCTTTATGTTTTGGATCATTGTCTTGTTGGAAGACAAATCTCCGTCCCAGTCTCAGGTCTTTTGCAGACTCCATCAGGTTTTCTTCCAGAATGGTCCTGTATTTGGCTCCACCCATCTTCCCATCAATTTTAACCATCTTCCCTGTCCCTGTTGAAGAAAAGCAGGCCCAAACCATGATGCTGCCACCACCATGTTTGACAGTGGGGATGGTGTGGTCAGCTGTGTTGCTTTTACGCCAAACATAACGTTTTGCATTGTTGCCAAAAAGTTCAATTTTGGTTTCATCTGACCAGAGCACCTTCTTCCACATGTTTGGTGTGTCTCCCAGGTGGCTTGTGGCAAACTTTAAACAACACTTTTTATGGATATCTTTAAGAAATGGCTTTCTTCTTGCCACTCTTCCATAAAGGCCAGATTTGTGCAATATACGACTGATTGTTGTCCTATGGACAGAGTCTCCCACCTCAGCTGTAGATCTCTGCAGTTCATCCAGAGTGATCATGGGCCTCTTGGCTGCATCTCTGATCAGTCTTCTCCTTGTATGAGCTGAAAGTTTAGAGGGACGGCCAGGTCTTGGTAGATTTGCAGTGGTCTGATACTCCTTCCATTTCAATATTATCGCTTGCACAGTGCTCCTTGGGATGTTTAAAGTTTGGGAAATCGTTTTGTATCCAAATCCGGCTTTAAACTTCTTCACAACAGTATGTCGGACCTGCCTGGTGTGTTCCTTGTTCTTCATGATGCTCTCTGCACTTTTGACGGACCTCTGAGACTATCACAGTGCAGGTGCATTTATACGGAGACTTGATTACACACAGGTGGATTGTATTTATCATCATTAGTCATTTAGGTCAACATTGGATCATTCAGAGATCCTCACTGAACTTCTGGAGAGAGTTTGCTGCACTGAAAGTAAAGGGGCTGAATAATTTTGCACACCCAATTTTTCAGTTTTTGATTTGTTAAAAAAGTTTGAAATATCCAATAAATGTCGTTCCACTTCATGATTGTGTCCCACTTGTTGTTGATTCTTCACAAAAAAATACAGTTTTATATCTTTATGTTTGAAGCCTGAAATGTGGCAAAAGGTCGCAAAGTTCAAGGGGGCCGAATACTTTCGCAAGGCACTGTACTTGTTGAAAAAAAACCTGACTTCAACCTGATGGTGTTTGATGTTTTGTGCAATTTATTCACTCACAAGGGCTTTGAATAGATATAATGTAGTCATTTAACTTGGTGTACTTTTTGTGTTGCTGTGGGTCCTTTGTGTGCTAGCCATGAACATACAGTGCCTTGCGAAAGTATTCGGCCCCCTTGAACTTTGCGACCTTTTGCCACATTTCAGGCTTCAAACATAAAGATATAAAACTGTATTTTTTTGTGAAGAATCAACAACAAGTGGGACACAATCATGAAGTGGAACGACATTTATTGGATATTTCAAACTTTTTTAACAAATCAAAAACTGAAAAATTGGGGGTGCAAAATTATTCAGCCCCTTTACTTTCAGTGCAGCAAACTCTCTCCAGAAGTTCAGTGAGGATCTCTGAATGATCTAATGTTGACCTAAATGACTAATGATGATAAATACAATCCACCTGTGTGTAATCAAGTCTCCGTATAAATGTACCTGCACTGTGATAGTCTCAGAGGTCCGTTAAAAGCGCAGAGAGCATCATGAAGAACAAGGAACACACCAGGCAGGTCCGAGATACTGTTGTGAAGAAGTTTAAAGCCGGATTTGGATACAAAAAGATTTCCCAAGCTTTAAACATCCCAAAGAGCACTGTGCAAGCGATAATATTGAAATGGAAGGAGTATCAGACCACTGCAAATCTACCAAGACCTGGCCGTCCCTCTAAACTTTCAGCTCATACAAGGAGAAGACTGATCAGAGATGCAGCCAAGAGGCCCATGATCACTCTGGATGAACTGCAGAGATCTACAGCTGATGTGGGAGACTCTGTCCATAGGACAACAAAGTATATTGCACAAAGCTGGCCTTTATGGAAGAGTGGCAAGAAGAAAGCCATTTCTTAAAGATATCCATAAAAAGTGTTGTTTAAAGTTTGCCACAAGCCACCTGGGAGACACACCACACATGTGGAAGAAGGTGCTCTTGTCAGATGAAACCAAAATTGAACTTTTTGGCAACAATGCAAAATGTTATGTTTGGCGTAAAAGCAACACCCTGAACACACCATCCCCACTGTCAAACATGGTGGTGGCAGCATCATGGTTTGGGCCTGCTTTTCTTCAGCAGGGACACGGAAGATGGTTAAAATTGATGGGAAGATGGATGGAGCCAAATACAGGACCATTCTGGAAGAAAACCTGATGGAGTCTGCAAAAGACCTGAGACTGGGACGGAGATTTGTCTTCCAACAAGACAATGATCCAAAACATAAAGCAAAATCTACAATGGAATGGTTCAAAAATAAACATATCCAGGTGTTAGAATGGCCAAGTCAAAGTCCAGACCTGAATCCAATCGAGAATCTGTGGAAAGAACTGAAAACTGCTGTTCACAAATGTTCTCCATCCAACCTCACTGAGCTCGAGCTGTTTTGCAAGGAGGAATGGGAAAAAATGTCAGTCTCTCGATGTGCAAAACTGATAGAGACATACCCCAAGCGACTTACAGCTGTAATCGCAGCAAAAGGTGGCGCTACAAAGTATTAACTTAAGGGGGCTGAATAATTTTGCACGCCCAATTTTTCAGTTTTTGATTTGTTCATGAAAAAAGTTTGAAATATCCAATAAATGTCGTTCCACTTCATGATTGTGTCCCACTTGTTGTTGATTCTTCACAAAAAAATACAGTTTTATATCTTTATGTTTGAAGCCTGAAATGTGGCAAAAGGTCACAAAGTTCAAGGGGGCCGAATACTTTCGCAAGGCACTGTAGAAATATTGGAACTCAATTTCCACTCAGTCCGTGTGGAATTTGTTGGCCTGTGTTTCGGGAAGGTGGTGTAAAATAAGTAAAAGCTGAGTAAGATGTCTTGCACAGCTTTGTTACACTGCGTAGTCACAGCCTGTGTTACCGGGTTCAGTAATCATGTTCTTAGGTCCTGATGAACAACATTGACAAGTGTTCTTGGTCTATTACTAGCATAAGCACGTAAAAAAATATGAATATATTGATATTGATAAATACATTTTTACTAAAGGGCTGTCTAAATCTGCACAATCCAGATTATGAAAAGTGCAATTTATCAGTTCAATGACACCAACATTGTTCAAACGCCTTGCAGTGTCACGGTATCCTGAGAAGCTGTAGTCACCTCTTTCCTCATTATCATGATTCTGATATTACGGATAATGTTTTGGGTAGTAGAGATTAATGTTCTTTCCATGTCTTTACTTAGTGTTCTGAAGATTGAAAATGTCTTCAAAAAAGGTAAACCTACGTGTTTAACTGGTTATTCATTTTCAATGGACAAGTAAGGCAGTCCAATTTCGTTTTGTACTGAATGTGTAGAGACATTGTCATATCAGACCGATAAATCCGATGGTGTAACATGGATGTCAAGTACTTCAAGGGAGAAAACACCAAAGGGTGGAGAAGGAAGACAGTGATAATAGGATCTAGCCTCATCAGCCAGTCTGACATGAAAAGTGAAGATACCAGTCCTTCTGAATCTGAGAGTAAAATTGAGTCAGATTGTGAACTTGAGACAGTAGGTGGTACTCCTCCAAGACTGCCAACACACGCCAAGGAAGAGTCAGATGGTGAACTTGAGACAGTAGGTGGTATTCCTCCAAGACTGCCAACACACGCCGAGGAAGAGTCAGATGGTGAACTTGAGACAGTAGGTGGTACTCCTCCAAGACTGCCAACACACGCCAAGGAAGAGTCAGATGGTGAACTTGAGACAGTAGGTGGTATTCCTCCAAGACTGCCAACACACGCCGAGGAAGAGTCAGATGGTGAACTTGAGACAGTAGGTGGTACTCCTCCAAGACTGCCAACACACGCCGAGGATGAGTCAGATGGTGAACTTGAGACAGTAGGTGGTACTCCTCCAAGACTGCCAACACACGCCAAGCAAGAGTCAGATGGTGAACTTGAGACAGTAGGTGGTATTCCTCCAAGACTGCCAACACACGCCGAGGAAGAGTCAGATGGTGAACTTGAGACAGTAGGTGGTACACCTCCAAGACTGCCAACACACGCCGAGGATGAGTCAGATGGTGAACTTGAGACAGTAGGTGGTACTCCTCCAAGACTGCCAACACACGCCGAGGATGAGTCAGATGGTGAACTTGAGACAGTAGGTGGTACTCCTCCAAGACCGCCATCACACAGTTCAATAGATTCAGAGACGGAAGCCAATACTGGTTGTGCAATTCAGGAGACAACTGACTTTTACACTGATGATATTGAAAAATATTCTACCTTCAGAGAGGACCTGGAAACCTGGATAAGTGATTTTCAAGTGAAACACAATGCTGTTGATGCACTTCTGAAGATGCTGCAGTCTAATGGTCACCTAGATTTGCCTTCCACTGCTAGAACTCTCCTAGAAAACACCCATGTTTGTTTTGAAGTCAAGTTTGATGTGTAGTTTGTCAGATTTAAAGTGAAGGTGGAGATTGTGAAACATCTAAGCATCGATCCTCAATCTGTGGTTGGAGATGTCAATGTCTGTAGAAAGATCCGCTGGATGGTCTCCCTTTGTTCAAAAGTACCAATATGTCGTTATGGCCACTTTTGTGCTTCATCAATCTATCACCACCCACAGTATTTCCTCTGTCACCTGCAATGGCATCATTAAAAGCAAGCTCCCTGGAATTCCATTCATTGACACTTTGCTGGAGCTTAAAGAGTTGATGCAGACCGTCTTGAACTGGGGAGACAAAACACTGCAAGTGGGCAAGTGAGCACAAGCATTTCGCTACACTCGCATTAACATCTGCTAACCATGTGTATGTGACAAATAAAATTTGATTTGATTTGTTCTGTAACACCTGCAAACGCCTGCAAAAGGTGGTAAAATGCGTAAAGATGTGTTCTGGCTACTATGCCTGTGCCAGGTGCACACAAAAAGGCAGGTATGATGGGAGAATGACCTGTGTCTCAGAACTGACAATTCCTTTAGGGAACTGGTACAGCCAGAACATCACCATGAAGGAAAAACCTCTCCTTTGTAAATATCTGGATGTATTTGCCATCAAACTAAAAGCATTTTTTTAAACAAAAAATGGTGCTTAGTGTAATGAGTACGACAGGAGACAGAGAGATAGTTTCAAGCGCAGGTGTTTATTAGTAAAGGGCCACAGGAGGAGGCAGGTAGCTGGGTCCAGGGGCAGGCAGAAGGTCATACACAGGAGGAGGCAGGTAGCTGGGCCCAGAGGCAAGCAGAAGGTCATACACAGGAGGAGGCAGGTATCTGGGTCCAGGGGCAGGCAGAAGGTCATACACAGGAGGAGGCAGGTAGCTGGGTCCAGGGGCAGGCAGAAGGTCCTACACAGGAGGAGGCAGGTAGCTGGGTCCAGAGGCAAGCAGAAGGTCATACACAGGAGGAGGCAGGTATCTGGGTCCAGAGGCAAGCAGAAGGTCATAAACAGGAAGAGGCAGGTAGCTGGGTCCAGAGGCAAGCAGAAGGTCATACACAGGATGAGGCAGGTAGCTGGGTCCAGAGGCAAGCAGAAGGCCCTACACAGGAAGAGGCAGGTAGCTGGGTCCAGAGGCAAGCAGAAGGTCATACACAGGATGAGGCAGGTAGCTGGGTCCAGAGGCAAGCAGAAGGTCCTACACAGGATGAGGCAGGTAGCTGGGTCCAGGATGCAGAAGGTCATACACAGGAGGAGGCAGGTAGCTGGGTCCAGGGGCAGAAGGCCATACACAGGAAGAGGCAGGTAGCTGGGTCCAGGGGCAGGCAGAAGGTCATACACAGGAGGAGGCAGGTAGCTGGGTCCAGGGGCAGGCAGAAGGTCATACACAGGAGGAGGCAGGTAGCTGGGTCCAGGGGCAGGCAGAAGGTCATACACAGGAAGAGGCAGGTAGCTGGGTCCAGGGGCAGGCAGAAGGTCATACCACCTGTCAAGATCGTAGAGAGAGGTCAAAGGAAAGGTGAAGGAGAGAGGTCTCATGGCCAAAACTGCCTCTGAGGGAAGAGAGGGACAATACCCAACCTCTATCTCAGCCAGGTGGAAAAGTAGTGATATGACATGGAATACACCATTCTTCAACCAATTCACAACATAGGAGCGTCCCTGAAAGCACACCCCAAGGCTATCTACCAAGAGGTAGATGACAAAATAGCAGGCACTCTCAAACATGCACCAGCTCGGCTCAAGTGTAAGAGAAAGTTTTGATTAAAAATAACTTTATTATAAAATTTAAAAAAAACTGTTTACTTCACTTCAATCCAGTCGGTCAGTATAGCTAAATTAGTGCTAGTACAAGAGTAATGTAGATTGGAGTCTACGTTAAACCGGCATTTAGATAATTTGTTTACTGAAAATAATGACCAATTTGTGACTTCCAGGAGAGGGTTGAGGAAGCAGAGGATGGAGCAGCAGCACCTAAATAAACATAACATAGTTATTCACTTTTAGCTTTAAGCAGTTTTATAGTTCTTGATTGGAGTGCAGTGTTTTTCTGACGTGTTATTTTTTGAGCTTATTGCTGTGATTTTGTTTTCCGAACCTATTGTGATACAGTTTAATATAAAAAATAAGTATAATTTCTGGATTTTTGCATATTTCTTCAGTGGACACCTGCTGACAGGATACTGTGTATATGTTCAGGGTAGATTAAACGACGTGTCTTATAATGGCATTAGATACTCAGGGTTCCCTTCATTTCAACGTCCTGAAGTGACTTGGAACGTAACTTGTGTCAACTGACATAACAGTTACAGATGAAGATGGAAGTTTACAGACACTTAGGTTGGAGTCATTAACTCGTTTTTCAACCACTAAACACATTTCTTGTTAACGAACTAGTCGGTTAGGACATCTACTTTGTGCATGACACAAGTCATTTTTCCAACAATTGTTTAAAGACAGATTATTTCACTTATAATTCACTGTATCACAATTCCAGTGGGTCAGAAGTTTACATACACTAAGTTGACTCCTGTCTCAGCCTCCAGTATTTATGCTGCAGTAGTTTATGTGTCGGGGGGCTAGGGTCAGTTTGTTATATCTGGAGTACTTCTCCTGTCCTATTCGGTGTCCTGTGTGAATCTAAGTGTGCATTCTCTAATTCTCTCCTTCTCTCTTTGTTTCTCTCTCTCGGAGGACCTGAGCCCTAGGACCATGCCCCAGGACTACCTGACATGATGACTCCTTGCTGTCCACCTGGCCGTGCTGCTGCTCCAGTTTCAACTGTTCTGCCTTACTATTATTCGACCATGCTGGTCATTTATGAACATTTGAACATCTTGGCCATGTTCTGTTATAATCTCCACCCGGCACAGCCAGAAGAGAACTGTCCATCCCACATATGCTCTCTCTAATTCTCTCTTTCTTTCTCTCTCTCGGAGGACCTGAGCCCTAGGACCATGCCCCAGGAATACCTGACATGATGACTCCTTTCTGTCCCCAGTCCACCTGACCGTGCTGCTGCTCCAGTTTCAACTGTTCTGCCTTATTATTATTCGACCATGCTGGTCATTTATGAACATTTGAACATCGTGGCCATGTTCTGTTATAATCTCCACCCGGCACAGCCAGAAGAGGACTGGCCACCCCACATAGCCTGGTTCCTCTCTAGGTTTCTTCCTAGGTTTTGGCCTCACTAGGCAGTTTTTCCTAGCCACCGTGCTTCTACACCTGCATTGCTTGCTGTTTGGGGTTTTAGGCTGGATTTCTGTACAGCACTTTGAGATATCAGCTGATGTACGAAGGGCTATATAAATAAATTTGATTTGATTTGATTTGATTTGACTTTAAACAGCTTGGAAAATTCCAGAAAATTATGTCATTATGTATGGCTTTAGAAGCTTCTGATAGGCTAATTGACATCATTTCAGTCAATTGGAGGTGTACCTGTGGATGTATTTCAAGGCCTACCTTCAAACTCAGTGCCACTTTGCTTGACATCATGGGAAAATCAAAAGAAATCAGCCAAGACCTCAGAAAAAGAATTGTAGACCTCCACAAGTCTGGTTCATCCTTGGGAACAATTTCCAAACACCTGAAGGTACCACATTCATCTGTACACACAATAGTGTGCAAGTATAAACACTATGGGACCCCGCAGCCGTCATACCATTCAAGAAGGAGATGCGTTCTGTCTCCTAGAGATGAACGTACTTTAGTGCAAAGATTGTACGTTTTGTAGAAATGTCCTCTGGTCTGATGAAACAAAAATAGAACTGTTTGGCCTTAATAACCATTGTTATGTTTGGAGTAAAAAGGGGGATGCTTGCAAGCCAAAGAACCCCATCCCAACCGTGAAGCACAGGGGTGGCAGCATCATGTTGTGGGGGTGTTTTGCTGCAAGAGGGACTGGTGCACTTCACAATATAGATGGCATCATGAGGAAGGAAAATGTATGTGGATATAATGAAGCAACATCTGAAGACATCATTCAGGAAGTTAAAGCTTGGTTGCAAATGGGTCTTCCAAATGGACAATGACTCCAAGCATACTTCCAAAGTTGTGGCAAATTAGCTTAAGGACAACAAAGTCAAGGTATTGGAGTGGCCATCACAAAGCCCTGACCTCAATCCTATAGAACGTTTGTGGGCAGAACTGAAAAAGCGTGTGCGAGCAAGGAGGCCTACAAACCTTACTCCGTTACACCAGCTCTGTAAGGGGGAATGGGAGAAAATTCACACAACTTTTTGTAGGAAGCTTGTGGAAAGCTACCCGAAGCATTTCACCCAAGTTAAACAATTTAAAGGCAATGCTACCAAAAACTAATTGAGTGTATATAAACGTCAGACTCACTGGGAAAGTGATGAAAGAAATAAAAGCTGAAAGAAATAATTATCTCTAGTATTATTCTGACATTTCACATTCTTAAAATAAAGTGATGATCCTAACTGACCGAGACAGGGATTTTTTAATTGCAATTGTGAAAAACTGAGTTTAAATGTATTTGGCAAAGGTGTATGTAAACTCAGTTTTTCACAATTCCTGACATTTAATCCAATTAAAAATTCCCTGTCTTAGGAGAGAACATTTGCATATTTTTTTTACATGGTTGTGTCATATTTCATTGCATACTTGTGATAATATCATTCACAAGTGATAGGCAAATATTGTCACCCATCAGACTATTCTTAATTTAATGTTGTCTTTACATATCGTGAATGTGTGAAATTAGTTTTGATTTAGAATGGACCATTATCATGCACCTGCCTCGAACAGGGGAATGAAGAAAACAATAATAAATGTAATCTATGCCCTTAAATAGCAATATATTTTTATTTTGGGGGGTTATTTTAAATTTAACTAAGCAAGTCATATAAGAACAAGTTCTTATTTACAATGACAGCCTACCCTGGCCAAATCCTAACCCGGATGATGCTGGCGTATGGGACTCCCAATCACGGCTGGTTGTGATACAACCTGGAATTGAGCCAGGGTGTGACGCCTCTTGCACTGAGATTCAGTGCCTTAGACCGCTGCGCCACTTGGAAGCCCCC